>NC_042621.1:184844465-185089465 GCF_901001135.1 Rhinatrema bivittatum
TGCAGTTCCTAAGGGTTTGCGAGCTCACTCTATGCGCTTTCAGGCAACCTCGTGGGCAGAAGTTCAGATGGTTTCACCCCAGGAAATTTGCAGAGTGGCAACTTGGAAGTTGCTGCATACTTTTGCAAGGCACTATCATTTAGATGTGGGGGCTCCAGAGTCCAGGATGTTTTGCAAGTGGGACTCTCCAAGTCCCACCCTGAGTAGGGAGCCTTGGTACATCCCAGGAGTCTGGAATGATCTGGGTACATACAGGGAAAGGAAAATTAGTTTTTACCTGCTAATTTTCATTCCTGTAATACCACAGATCAGTCCAGTACCCACCCGATCTATGGAGGTGGAGAGTCATCCATTCATCCGATTTTATTGATAGGCAGTTAAGAATTTCTTGGTATGGAATACAGACTGGTTAAAAAGTTTTTGAAAATTTTTGATAGGTTGTTGGTATTTTTTTTTTTAACTGTTTGTTTGTGCTTGGGAACAGATCAATTCTGAGAAACTGCAGGTAGCACACGTGATTATGTAGCAGTGTCAGTAAAACTTTCTCTGTCTCCATCTGCTGGCAGAGATGCATAACCCAGGAGTCTGGACGGATCTGTGGTACTACAGAAATGAAAATTAGCAGGTAAGAACCAATTTTCCTCTGACACATGTAAATGTATTTTCACATGTAAAACCCAGTTTTAAGCGTGTAAATCCTTTTGAAAATTACCTTGAATGAAAGCATTTACTTTTCTTTTTACATACTGTACTCAGTGAAGTTTATGCAATGGAGCTAACTACTTTGTTTAATAAGTGTGATGTTTAATGTTTCGGGGTTTTTTGTATGCTCTTTAATGTGAACTATCAGAATGATTTTATCTTGCCTTTTGCAAATTGTCACCATTAATGAAAAAGATGATATATAAGCTAATCAACCAAGGTAGGGAGTGCCTCTTCTACATGTCATGAAGAGTATAATTCTTTGTTCATTTCAGTTCAAGGTTTGGTCAAAAAAGGAACCCTGCACTCCGTACTGCACAGACTTCCTCCATATTACCTGCAGAAAAATGCAAGGTAGGTGAAATCTTTTCTTTTGATTGCCCCTTTCTTCTGTAGCATTGTTTCTCAAGCCGGTCCTGAAGCCATCCTCTAGCCAGCCTGGTTTTCAGTATATCTACAATATGTATGTGATAGATTTGTATGCACTGGGTCAGTTTCATGCAAATGTGTCTCATGCGTGCTCATTGTGGAAATCCTGAAAACTAGATTGTCTAGAGGGGGTGCTCCAGGACCGGTGGCATGGGTGTGTACAGTTCCAGTCCCAGAGGACTGGAAATAGATCTGGTTTTCAGGGTAACCAAACTATGCAAATTAAAATATTTCTTAAATCAGATGTTTGCAACTCTTACTTCTGGGAGTGTGAAATATGGAACAGACTTTCTTATTGGGATCTGCCGGGTACTTCCAAGTGACTTGGACTAGCTACTATCAGAGACAGAATGCTGGACTTGATGGGCTATTGATATGACTTAACATGGCACATCATATTTTCTTAGCATGAATATTAATTGTGGTTATCCTGAAAGACAGAACTGTTTGCAGCCATTGAGGACCAGAGTTATGCACCTTGTTCTACAATAATAAGAAATGAAGAGCCACTTAGCATATAGGCAGCTGAAACACCTGGATGAACCTTAATCACAATCCAGTTCACATTTCATAATATCTTACAACACTGAAATACACCTGGCATGTCCAAGTTCAGCTTCTCCTCTTCAAACCAGCCAGGGCTGGGTATTCTGTGGAAAAGGGGAGGAAGTCGCACTTGTGGCAGAACAGTAACATCTAATGTCCTTAGGCAGACTGGAAGGAGCTGTGAGTCTTCGACCCCTTGCCCAGGACTGTCACTGAAATAATTGTGCTAGATTGAGAGGGGAGGGTTATAAAATAGGGAAAATCTCTGAGTAGTTGCAAATAAAGGCTCATGTTTCCACCAAAGGTGTGGGTTCAATCGAGCTGGATGCTGAAAGAAGGAGAAAACTGCAAGGCCAACAGAAGTGCAAAAACTGAAAATGATGGGCCTCATTTAAGTAAGATAGGAAGCAAAAACCAACTTGGGTACCATTGAAAATGATCTCACTTGTCTTGCATCTAGATCATTTTCAATTGAGTAGATTTCCAGACCCCTGCTTCACCTTTCCTTCAAGTTTTGACTCTTATCAGTGAATTATTGCTGACGTTATTGTGCCTCCAGATGGACAGATTGATCCAGCCTTTATGCCCTTTTTAACGTGCATTGAAAAGTGCTAAAAAAGAACTTATTTGCATATGTAGCTAGTTATCATGACCAGTGTTTGATACAAGGAATGGTGTTCCCTCCTCCAGGAATAGTATGTTTTTAATTCCTTTTCATGCATCCATCAAGTACCTTTTATGGTCTCTCTTAGACATGATTGTTCCAAAAAAAAAATTATATTTATATTTACTTGTAATCTGCCTCCTATTTGCATATATATATATATCCATTACTATGTGTTCAATGCCTTGTTATTTTATGTTCTCTCTCCAGGAGAGCCAGCAGGTGTCAACATGGCACATATTGAGACTGTTGGGCCAAAAGGCCGCAACTGTCAATGTAACTCCCTTGGCATGATTACACATGTGCAGAGCCCAATAGACCCTCAGGTCACCGTGGTGCCAGGCCACGAAGAACCTCCAGGTCTGTATCTGAGTCATCCTGTCTCTCCGGGACTCATTCTGGTGGCAGGTACTTTCAAATCTGGGACAGGAGATCTCTTTTCAAAGTCCTCCTAACAAAATTGTCCTAACCATGGATGCATCCACCCTGGGCTGAGGAGCTCATATAAATGAGCTCAGAACCCATGGTCTCTGGTCTGTTCAGGAAAGCTTTCATCAAATCAACTTCCTGGAGCTTCGGGTGAATCAAGTATGTGCTAAGGGCTTTCAGAGATAGACTGTCCAACAATGTTGTCCTGATCCAAACCAACAACCAGGTAGTGATGTGGTATGTCAACAAGAAGGGAGGTATGGGATTGTACCTCCTGTGTCAGGAAGCGTTCCATATCTGGTCATGGGCCCTGTCCCATGGGATGGTACTCAGGGCCATGTTCCTGGCCGGGACAGAGAACATGGTAGTTGACAGACTGAGCCGTGCCTTCAGACACCATTATTGGTCCCTGGACCAGAGGATGGCGAATTGGATATTCCACCTCTGGGGAGCCCGGACGTAGATCTGTTTGCATCCCCTTGCAACAGGAAGGTGCCTCGGTTCTGCTTCCTGATCAGGACAGACAACAAACCAGCCTTAGACGCCTTTGCCCGTCATTGGGGCAAGGTACTTCTATACGCTTATCCTCTCCCTTAATGGCGAAAACTCTCTTGAAGCTTCTCAAGGACAAGGGGACTATGATTCTCGTAGCCCCTTATTGATTGAGACAGATCTGGTTTCCCCTCCTATGGCAGTTGTCTATCTAGAGTCCAATCATTCTGGGGACTTCCCCAGATCTCATCATGGAAGATTGAGGCAGGTTCCCAATCTCCAGGCCCTGTCACTCACAGCCTGGATGTTGAGAGGTTAATTCTGCAACCACTCGATCTCTCAGAAGATGTCTCAGGTCCTGTTGGCTTCTAGAAAGCCTTCCACTAGAAAGTGGAGGAGGTTTTCTGTGTGGTGTGAGCAGAAGGCCCTAGATCTGTTCCCCTGCCCCACACAAAAACTTCTTGATTACCTTCTACACCTATAGGAAGCTGGCTTTCCATAAGTTCAATTGGCGCGTACCACCATGGTTTAGATGATACACCCATCTCTGTACAGCCTATAGTTGTACGATTCTTGCGGGCCTCCTTCAGGTGAAGCCTTCCCTAAGGCCTCTGCTGTGTCTTGGTACCTCAACGTGTTGATAGTTCAGCTGATGAAAGCTCCTTTTCAGCCACTGCGCACCTGTGACCTGAAGTACCTGACCTCGAAGGTCATATTTTTGGTTGCGGTCACTTCAGCATGCAGGGTCAGCAAGCTCCAGGCCTTAGTGACTTATCCACTTTACACTAAGTTTTATCATGACAGGGTGGTCTTGCATATACACCATAAGTTCCTGCCTAAGTTGGTAATGGACTTCCATCTTCACCAGTCCATCATCCTGCCAATATTCTTTCCCAGGCCCTTCCCCCCCCCCCCCCCCCCCCCCCCAGGCAAACGAGCACTGCACAGTTTGGACTGCAAGCAAGCCTTAGCCTTCTATCTGGAGTGTACAGAAGCCCATAGAAAGTCCACCCAACTTTTTCTTTCTTTTGATATGAAAAGGTTGAGCATTGCCATTGCAAACAGTCACTATCTAGTTGGCTAGCAGATCACATCTCTTTCTGTTATGCCCAAGCAAGACTACATCTTGGGGGTCATGTCAAGTGTCATTCTGTCAGAGCCATGGCAGCATCGGTGGCCCATTGACAAGCAGTTCCTATGGAGGACATTTGCAAAGCTGCGACGTGGAGTGTTCTCCACACATTCACATCTCACTATTGTCTGGCTAGGGATGGCCAACGCAACAGTAGGTTCTGTCAGTCTGTCCTTTGGAATATGTTTGAAGTATAGAACTCAGCTCTCCCCGCCTTGGGCCCATTGTTTGTGCTTAGGCCTACTCCCACCTCTGTTACCAGCAGCACTTTTATTGTGCCTGTTGGCACCTGGTTGGGTGTCTGTTGGTCCTCTTTTTGTGTTGGAGAGTAGCCTATAGCTAGGGATTCACCCATGTGTGAGGACTTCCATCCTGCTTGTCCTCAGAGAAATCAGAGTTGCCTACTTCTAACAGGTGTTCTCCAAGGACAGCAGGATGTTAGTCCTCATGAAACCCACCCGCCACCCCACAGAATTGGGGTTCTCCTAATTTTCAGTTATATATTATTTTATGTTATGACTGGAGAGGGACCCTGCGTGAACTTGGCATGCTCAGTATGCCAAGTCAAAGTTCTAGAAACTTTGACATGTTTTCTCTGTTGGGGCTCCATCTGATGATGCCACCCATGTGTGATGACTAACATCCTGTTGTCCTCTGAGAACACCTGTTACAGGTAAGCAATTCTGCTTTCCAGTTAAAGATGCCAGATATTTAAACCTCAGGGTTTGTCTGTCACATTGCTTTGCTGCCTTCAGGTCAAGGTAATAGCTAAGGCTAGAGGGATGCAAGGCTGCAGAGAGAGAGGCATAACCATTAAGAAAAAGGCGGTGATGATGCCCCTATACTGGTCCTTGGTGAGGCCTCACCTGAAGTACTGTGGTCAGTTCTGGAGACCACATATTTAAAAGAATAGAGACAGAATGGAAGCAGTACTGAGAAAGATGACCAAAACAGCATTTATCTGCACCAGACAACTTAGGAGATGAGACTGAAGGACATAAATATGTACACCCTGGAGGAAAGGAGGGACAGGAGATGTATGATACAGACTTTTAAATACCTGAAGGGTACTAATTATACACAGGAATTGAATCTTTTCCAGTGGAAAGAAAGCTGTAGAATTAGGGGACATAACATGGAGCTCCAAGGGGATAGATGCAGACTAATATCAGGAAATATTTCTTCATGGAAAGGGTGGTGGATGCATGGAATGCCCTCCTGGAAAAGGTAGTGAAGACAATAATAATAATGGAATTCAAAAGTGAATGGGATTAACCCAGAGGATCCTTAATGGTTAAAGGATGGGAAAGAAGACAGGGTAACATGGTTTAACAGGGGTATCCTAAGTGGCAGTTATTACCCTTAACAGAACGCATGGGGGTAACCTGCATGGAGCGGCATTTACTACCCTTAGCAGAAGGCTTGGGGATAATCTGCATAGAGAAGCAGTTACTACCCTAGACAATTTGCTGGGCAGACTGGATGGACCACTTGGATCTTTTTCTGCAGTCACTTATTATGTTACTATGTCTAGCTAATTCAAAGGTTATCCAGACAAAGCCATTTGAATATGGATCTCTTAGAAAACTATGCAATTGTTTCTTCTGTTTTTGTGCATAGGAGTATAGTAGAAAGTTGACTTAGTTTTTAGTATCATGTCCTAGAAAGCTTTTGTACTGTTGTATTTTCTCTCACTGTATATACATTTGCAAGTTATTGATTCAACACTAGCATGAATTCAGCAAATTATTTTTCCAACCTTTCTTTACTCCCTATCTGTATTCTAGAACCGTATGGGTTTGAGAGGGTGGCTCTAGCATACTTCTTTCTTTAATAATGAAAGTCTGAATGTTTCTTTAACAGGATGCTGAAATAATAAATAAAAAGGAAGGCAGAAAGAAAAACAACTTCAGTGCGCATTTCAGTGGGAAAACGGATTTGGAAGAATCTTCATCTGCTGCTCTCTCATCCTCCTCCCTGCTAGCTAAAATAAGGACAAGAAATCACCTTCTCCGACAGAGGACTGACAACGAGGAAGGGGCAAGCACGCAGCAGACTGCCACTCTTCAGCCTGCTGCTACAGAGCATGATGAGCTGTTAGTAGACATTCGAAATTTTTTAGCGTTTCAGGCCCAAGTAGATGGGCAGGCCAGTACGCGAGAATTGCTACAAGAATTTAAACCCAAGTTGTCAGCTTCCCAGACATGCATATTCCGAGAACTCTTACGGAACCTTTGCACTTTCAACAGAGGTTTCAACGGAGAAGGCGTTTGGAGATTAAAGCCAGAGTTCCGCTGATGATGTGTTTCTAGTGGATTAATAGTTCAAAAAAAAAAAAAGTAGTATACTTTTTATTCCAATCCAGGTGAAAAAAAAGTTTAGATCCAGTAAATGTGTATTTAAGAGGTTGCCTCAGGCAAAATGATTATCTTTCGTCAGATTGAAAAAGAAGGGGGGGGGGGGAAGCTACCATCTGCCACATCATTTGAACATAATTTCAGACTTTTCTATTGTATTAACAATATTTTTAAAGAATGTAAATGGTTTCTTTGCTCAGGCTACTTCTCCCTGGACGAGGGCCTAGAGAGAACTACATCCTGCTTTTCTCAGGCACATGAGATCTTTTCAGGAGAAGGAAGAAACAAAAAACGCACAATGATAATTGTCAAGGATCTTGGTAATTCTCCCCTACCTGAGGAAACATACAAGGATATGTACTTATAGTGAAATTATGTAACCATTGTAGGTTTAATTTATGGAATTTACTATATGGCTTTGCTAAAACTAGCAAAGGAAATTCAGTTTTTCAAGCCATCTCAGGTTAAACATTTTCTGAGATCTGGAACTACAGTTTATGAACAAGGCTGGTACTCCAAGAGGATGAAATAGAAAACTTTGTTATTTAGTAGCTATTGAAAGATATTAATTGGAAACAGAATACAACAGTTTTATGTGCATACAAACAAAATACATGAGTATAAAAGAAAAATAAAATGTTTTTGGATTAGATAGGCAAATGACTGGCACTATATCCATCCATTTATATCTGTCGATCCCAAAACCATTCTTGGAAGCGAAGCCAAAGAACACAAACTATGGTAGTCTGTTCAATTAAATCTAAAGACAATTCTAGAAGAGGGAGAGGGAATTTTTGAGGAACAGAGTTTAAAAAAAAATGTGAATGAAATATACTTGTAAACATTTAATAACTATTTGCAACAAGAAATGCAGAATTTGTCAGCTTTTAATAAAAACTAATCTTT
Organism: Rhinatrema bivittatum; assembly: GCF_901001135.1. Lineage (NCBI taxonomy): Eukaryota > Metazoa > Chordata > Amphibia > Gymnophiona > Rhinatrematidae > Rhinatrema > Rhinatrema bivittatum. The sequence goes on from NC_042621.1 coordinate 184,852,123, forward strand.
TTACATTATTGGACATTATGTTCATGCATATTCTCAGGGTACCAGAATCACGGAGAGATCCTGTAACCACCATCATTCCTCAAAATAGCAATTTTTCTGTTTTCTGTCTCTTATGCTTCCTTTGTTGGTCCTATTCCGAGGTTTATTATTGTTTTCTGGCGCTGCTGTTTTATAGAGGAATTTTTACAGTGGGGGAAAAGCATTAAATATTTATTTTGAAAACCTAAATTCTATTTACCTTCATGTAGTTTTTTACCACATACACCAATTACCAGTGTTAATTTGGATTTATTTTGCAACTAAATGGATGTGAGCACTATAAATTTGTATAACTGAATGGATAAAAACATGTAAGGTGGTACAGATTAAGTGAAGTTGCCTTAATAGAAAAATTCCTGATGTTTACTGAGCAGATATACTTTCATTCTTAAGCTATTTTTTCTTGAATGATATTCATTCCTGATTTGGGTTGGAGATTGGAATATCAGAATTATCTGGAAGGATCAGAAGTCATACAGGGAGTTCAATATTCCTTAAACCAGTCAGCGGACAAACTATCCATGATTAAAGTTATTGAACTACCTGTTCCCAGATAACTTTAAATCTAACCCAATATCTTTTGAATATCACTGGTTAGTTTTAAAGTTATTAAGCCTCATGTGCTGGATAACTTTAGACTTAACCAGCTAGATTCAAAAGAATCTTTTTTTTTTTATATATATATACCTGCTGCTCAACTTATCCAGCTAGATTCAAAAGAATTCAAAAGATTCAAAATAATCTAGCTGGATAAGTTGAGCAGCAGGTATATAAAAAAAAAAAGTTTGTGGGTCTAATAGCCCTATCACTTACCCCCCCACCCGAGCTCAAAATTCAAAGTCAAGCCTGCAGTCTCTCTCCCCACTATCCCCCAAACCCTCAGACTTATTTATTGATTTATTTTATTTATTTATATGATCTGGTGCGGCCTCTACCCACTCCCCCTCTGCACTTCCTGGTCCTTCTGAATTCAATTAAAATTTGCCTTCATGGGTACACATCCCACCCCTAAACCCTCCTGATAGTTTTCAACAACTTCTTCAGGCTGGATCATAGTAGCAGCCTGCCGCAACTCGGGCCTGGTGCTTTTAGCATTACTGGGTAAGCCACTCTGTAAGAGTAAGCTAACGGCCCAATTTTAAATGGGCTGCGCACGCAAAAAACAGGGGTTACGCTCATAGCCAGGCCTTGTGCGCAACCCCTGTTACGCGCACAAGAGCCGGACCTCGGCAAAGGGGCAGTCCAGCGGCAGGGCTGGAGGCGCACCTGTACAGCGGCCATTTGCTGCTGTGCCGGGGGATCGCACACCAGCAGGGTGCCAGCGTGCGTAACCTGCTGTTGCTCCTTTGGAGGAGCAAGAGATAATTTTAAAAAATTGGGGGTACCTAGGATAGGGATAGGGGGGCGGGTAGGAGAGGGGAAGGGAGGGTTAGGCTAGGGGGTAGGGAATTTCCCTCCCAGTCCACTCCTTAATTGGAGCGGACTGGGAGGAAACTGGGGGAGCCCCGATCTCATCGCCACACGAATTAGCTAATTTCTACCCCCTCTTGCGCGTGCCACCCAGGATTTTATAACATGTACGAGCCAGCGCACGCATGTTATAAAATCACACATCCATGTGTGTGTGCCGGGTAGCGCGCGCATTTTTTTAAAAATCTACCCCAAGTGTTGTAGTTTACAGTTGCAGTGTTGCTCCCCTAACAATGCTGGAATTGCTGAGCCCAGGTCATGGTAGGCTGCTACCGTAATATGGGGTGAACTTGAAGCTTAAAGATATTGGGAGGGATGAAGGGTGGCCTTGGAAGGCAAATTTTAGTTCTCTGTAGACAGGACCAGGGAGGGGGAGGCCAGCACTGGATCATATAAATAAATAAGTCAATATAAATCAATAAATGTTAGAGGATTTTTTTTTGTGGGGGTGGGAGGGGTGCACTGCAGCTTTGGCCCTGGATTTTGAGCTTGAGTGGAAGAGAGGTACATTTTAGGACCACTATGCCAGTGATCTTTTTAATGGCGCTAACCTTTAAAAAGGAGAGAGAGCAGCTTTGAAACTAGAACAAAGGGGAAAGCCGACAGTCGCTCTGCAGCGCATGGTTCGGAGAGAGGTATCTTCAAAGGATACTAATGATGCATTAGAATTAGGGCATCCTGACAGTGAGATTCCAATAACTAAAAACTCACCTGAGCTAAAAAAGTCTAACTTATCCCTATCAATTAAAAAGCAGAATGAAAATATAAACAAAAATCAAACTTTGAAATGTTTGTATGCTAATGCCAGAAGTCTAAGAAGTAAGATGGGAGAATTAGAATGTATAGCAGTGAATGATGACATAGACTTAATTGGCATCTCAGAGACATGGTGGAAGGAGGACAACCAATGGGACAGTACTATACCAGGGTACAAATTATATCGCAAAGACAGAGAGGAGCACCCTTGAGGCGGTGTGGCGCTTTATGTCCGGGATGGCATAGAGTCCAACAGGATAAACATCCTGTATGAGACTAAATGCACAATTGAATCTTTATGGGTAAAAATCCCTTGAGTGTCGGGGAAGACTATAGTGATAGGAGTATACTACCGTCCACCTGGTGAAGATGGTGAGACGGACAGTGAAATGCTAAGAGAAATTATGGAAGCTAACCAAATTGGTAGTGCAGTAATAATGGGAGACTTCAATTACCCCAATATTGACTGGGTAAATGTATCATCGGGACACGCTAGAGAGAGAAAGTTCCTGGATGGAATAAATGATAGCTTTATGGAGAAATTGGTTCAGGAACCGACGAGAGAGGGAGCAATTTTAGATCTAATTCTCAGTGGAGCACAGGATTTGGTGAGAGAGCAATAGTGATCATAATATGATCAAATTTGAATTAATAATTGGAAGGGGGGACAGTAAGCAAATCCATGGCTCTCGTGTTAAACTTTCAAAAGGGAAACTGTGAGAAAATGAGAAAAATTGTTAGAAAAAAACTGAAAGGAGCAGCTATAAAAGTAAAAAGCGTGCAAGAGGCGTGGTCATTGTTAAAAAATACCATTCTAGAAGCACAGTCCAGATGTATTCCACACATTAAGAAAGGTGGAAAGAAGGCAAAACGGTTACCGGCATGATTAAAAGGGGAGGTGAAAGAAGCTGTTACAGCCAAAAAGATCTTCATTCAAAAATTGGAAGAAGGATCCAACAGCAGAAAATAGGATAATGCATAAACATTGGCAAGTTAAATGTAATTCACTGATAAGACAGGCTAAGAGAGAATTTGAATAGAAGTTGGCCGTAGAGGCAAAAACTCACAGTAAAAACTTTTTAAAATATATCCGAAGCAGAAAGCCTGTGAGGGAGTCACTTGGACCGTTAGATGATCGAGGGGTTAAAGGGGCACTTAGAGAAGATAAGGCCATTGTGGAAAGATTAAATGATTTCTTTGCTTCGGTGTTTACTGAAGAGGATGTTGGGGAGGTGCCCATACCAGAGAATGTTTTCGTGGGTAATGATTCAGATGGACTGAACGAAATCACAGTGAACCTAGAAGATGTGGTAGAGCTGATTGATTGACAAACTGAAGAGTAGTAAATCATCTAGACCAGATAGTATACATCTCAGAGTTCTGAAGGAACTAAAAAATGAAATTTCAGACCTATTAGTAAAAATTTGTAACCTATCATTAAAATCATCCATTGTACCTGAAGACTGGAGAAATAGCTACTGTAACCCCAATATTTAAAAAGGGCTCCAGGGGCTATCCGGGAATTTACAGACCAGTTAGCCTGACTTCAGTGCCAGGAAAAATAGTGGAAAGTGTTCTAAACATCAAAATCATAGAACATAGAAAAACATGGTTTAATGGAAGAAAGTCAGCATGGCTTTACCCAAGGCAAGTCTTGCCTCACAAATCTGCTTCACCTTTTTGAAGGCGTTAATAAACATGTGGATAAAGGTGAACTTTAGATGTAGTGTACTTGGATTTTCAGAAGGCGTTTGACAAAGTTCCTCATGAGAGGCTTCTAAGAAAAGTAAAAAGTCATGGGATAGGTGGTGAAGTCCATTCATGGATTACAAACTGGCTAAAAGACAGAAAACAGAGTAGTATTAAATGGACAATTTTCTCAGTGGAAGGGAGTGGGCAGTGGAGTGCCTCAGGGATCTGTATTGGGACCCTTTTCAATATATTTATAAATGATCTGGAAAGAAATACGACAAGTGAGATAATCAAATTTGCAGATGATACAAAATTGTTCAGAGTAGTTAAATCACATGCAGATTGTGATAAATTGCAGGAAGACCTTGTGAGACTGGAAAATTGGGCATCAAAATAGCAGATGAAATTTAATGTGGATAAGTGCAAGGTGATGCATATAGGGAAAAATAACCCATGCTATAGTTACACAGTTAGATTCCATATTAGGTGCTACAACCCAAGAAAGAGATCTAGGCATCATAGTGGATAACACATTGAAATCGTTGATTCAGTGTGCTGCAGCAGTCAAAAAAGCAAACTATGTTGGGAATTATTAGAAAGGAATGGTGAATAAAACGGAAAATGTCATAATGCCTCTGTATCACTCCATGGTGAGACTGTGCACCTTGAATACTATGTACAATTCTGGTCGCTGCATCTCAAAAAAGATACAGTTGCGATGGAGAAGATACAGAGAAGGGCGACCAAAATGATAAGGGGAATGGAGCAGCTCCCCTATGAGGAAAGATTAAAGAGGTTAGGACTTTTCAGCTTGGAGAAGAGATGGCTGAGGGGGGATATGATAGCGGTATTTAAAATCATGAGGTCTAGAACGGGTAGATGTGAATCGGTTATTTACTCTTTCAGATAATAGACTAGGGGGCACTCCATGAAGTTAGCATGTGGCACATTTAAAACTAATCGGAGAAAATTCTTTTTCACTCAACGCACAATTAAACACTGGAATTTATTGCCAAAGGATGTGGTTAGTGCATTTAGTATAGCTGTGTTTAAAAAAGGATTGGATAAGTTCTTGGAGGAGAAGTCCATTACCTGCTATTAATTAAGTTGAATTAGAAAATAGCCACTGCTATTACTAGCAACAGTAACATGGAATAGACTTTGTTTTTGGGTACTTGCCATGTTCTTATGGCCTGGATTGGCCACTGTTGGAAACAGTATGGCTTGTTCTTATGTGTGTCTGGAGTAGGTTAGGAGGTGAATTGACATGGTGCATCAGGTATTTTCTCTGTCTCTGGGAAGGGTATATGGGAGTGAGTGGGGATATGTGTGGGAGTGCTATTACATCTTCATAGTGAACCAAAAAGATGTAATAGAGCAAATTGACAAACTAAAGAGTAGCACATCACCAGGATCAGGACAGGAGAGCTGTTTTTCAGGAGGCGATTCGACTCAGAAGGGAAAGCCAGGGCATCAGCGTTTTGAGAACACTGCACCAACCATGTGCATCAGGAGCGGGGAGAGACAAGATGGCACTGGGCAGCCAACTCAGGAAGAGGCCCATACTTTGTACTGCCTGCAACATGAGATCTGTGTAAGCTGGAAATCAGCTCCTGGCAGTGAGTGGTCACCCATATTGCTCACCTGATTAGCTGATATGCAAACTCTAGGAGCGCCAACTGAATAGCACAAGCCTCCAGGCAATTAATGGACCAGTTTGCCGCCTCAGGAGACCACTGCCCCTGAACCACCAGCTCCTGGCAGTGAGCTCCCAAGCCCTTGAGACTTGCATCCGTGAAGTGAAAAAACAAGACGTCTTCCTCAAACTAACCATTATAGGATTCCCGATTGCCCCAGTTCTGCTTCCTGTCACGCAAAGATGTGGAATCTGGAAGAGTTATACATAGTAACAGTAGTGATGGCAGAAAAAGACCAAAATGGTCCATCCAGTCTGCTCAGCAACCTTCCCAAGGTAGTAACTGCCGCTCCATGAAGGTTACTTCACATTTTTGTTAAGGGAAGTAACTGCCCCTCTGTACAGGTTACCCCCAAGCTTTTTTATTCATTCCCATCCTCAGCCTTTAGGGATCCACAGTGTTTATCCCATGCCCCTTTGAAATCCTTCACAGTTTTAGTCTTCACCACTTCCTCCGGAAGGGCATTCCAGTCATCCACCAACCTCTCCATGAAGAAATATTTCCTGACCTTGGTTCTAAGGCTTCCTCCCTGGAGTTTCCAGTCGTGATTCATGACCCCTAGTTCTGCTAAATTGTTTCCAATGGAAAAGGTTTGTTAGTGACCATGGATCATTAAAACCTTTCAAGTATCTGAAGATCTGTATCATATCATCCCTGCTCCTCCTCTCCTCTAGCGTATACATAATCAGGTTCTTCAACCTCTCCTCATAAGTCTTTCGATGGAGACCACCCACCATTTTGGTTGCTGTTCTCTGGACCATCTCCATCCTATCTCCTTTGAGATATGGTCTCCAGAACTGAACACAGTACTCCAGGTGAAGCCTGGATTATCATTTCCCTTTTCTTACTAGATATTTCTCTCTATGCAACCTAGCATTCTTCTGGCTAGCTATCGCCATGTCACATTGCTTCGTCGACTTCAGATCATTAGACACTATCACCCCAAGGTCTCTCTCCTGCTCCATGCACATCAGTCTTTCACCACCCTCCCCCCCCCCCCCCCCAACGCATACAGTTCTTTTGGATTACCACACCCCAGATGCATGACTCTGCACTTCTTGGCATTGAATCTCAGCTGCCATATCTTTGACCACTCTTCCCGCTTCCTTAAATCCCCTCTCATTCTCTCTACTCCTTCTGGCATATCTACTCTGCTGCAGATCTTAGTATCATCCGCAAATGGACAAACTTTACCTTCTATCCCTTCCGCAATGTCGCCCACGAAGATGTTAAACAGAACTAGTCCCAACACCGATCCCTGAGGCACTCCACTTAACACCATTCTCTCTTCAGAGTAGGTTCCATTCACCATCACCCGTTGTCTTCTATCCGTCAACCAGTTTGTAAACCATGCCATTACCTTGGAGCTGACTCCTAGGCTTCTCATTTTGTTGATTATTCTTCTATGTGGGACTGTATCAAAAGCTTTACTAAAATCCATGTAAATTACATTGAGGGCTTTTCCCTGATCCAGTTCTCTAGTCACCCAATCAAAGAAATCAATTAGATTTGTCTGACAGGACCTTCCCCTGGTGAATCCATGCTGCTTCTGATCGAGCAAGCCACAAGTACACTTCTTCCTGTGGGATGAAGGGGCTCCAGTGGATCAGAGACATGGCCAGAGCATGAGACCTCCTGCCTTTTACAGGTTTGCAGCCCTTTAAAAAATTCTACCTTTAAGAGGGCTGATAAATCCATCCCTGGAATTAGTGGAGCTGGTAAACCTACACTGGAGGTCAATTCTATGGGATCCAGAGGCACAGAAAAAAGTAGAGGAGGATCAACTACATGACCCTGCACTCCCTTTTCTAAGAAGGCCTCAGATGGTCCCTCCCGTCCTCTACAGGCCACAATGCCAGTGACCCAAGACCCTGCTGCAGCTGCAAATTCCCTTATTTAAATATCCCCCTGGGCCGTGCTAATCAGGTGAGCAGTAAGGGTGATGGATAATGACACAGCAGTAGCTTACATAAATCATTAGGGAGGAAACAGGAGTCATCAAGTTTCTCTAGAAATGGACATTCATTGCTGTGGATGGAACAGCATCTTCAGGCCCTGTCAGCATCTCATATAGCAGGAATGGATAACATTCAAGTAGATTATCTCAGTCCTTACAATTTGGACTCAGGGGAACGGAAGCTGCCAAATGAAGTCTTTCAGCTAATCTTTTCCCAATCAGTTCCACTACTGCTAGATTTAATGGCAAGCAGCATGAATGAAAAGGTGCGTCGCTTTTACAGTCTCAGACAGGATCATTGAGCAGTCGGTATCGATGCTCTGGTGCAAGTTTGGCTACAGGAAGAAATACTGTATGTCTTTCCTCCTTGGCCCATGGTCAACAGAGTACTTCAGAGAATAGCAGGACACCAGGGCTTGGTTCTGTTGGTTCTAGACTGGCCTCGGAGGCCATGGGTTGCAGATCTTCAGCTTCTATTAGTCAAAATTCTCTGATTAGTCTTAAATGTGCTACTTGCTAACTTCAAGGAGTGCCCCTTCGTCCTTCTATTATCCAAAAATGTAATTAACCGATTCATATCTACTCATTCAAGACCTCTCATGATTTTAAAGACCTCTATCCTATCCCCCCTCAGCCATCTCTTCTCCAAGCTGAACAGCCCTAACCTCTTCAGCCTTTCCTCATAAGGGAGCTGTTCCATCCCCTTCATTTTGGTTGCCCTTCTCTGTACCTTATCCATCGCAACTATATCTTTTTTGAGATGTGGCGACCAGAACTGTACACGGTATTCAAGTTGCGGTCTCACCATGGAGCGATTATAGAGGCATTATGACATTTTCCATTTTATTAACCATTCCCTTCCTAATAATTCCTAACATTCTGTTTGCTTTTTTGACTGCGGCATCACACTGAGCCGACAATTTCAAATGATTATCCTCTATGATGCCTAGATCTTTTTCCTGGGTGGTAGCTCCTAATATGGAACCTAACATCGTGTAACTACAGCAAGGGTTATTTTTCCCTATGTGCAACACCTTGCACTTGTCCACATTAAATTTCATCTGCCATTTGGATGCCCAATCTTCCAGTCTCACAAGGTCTTTCAGTTTGGCTATTGAAAGGGCTTGCTTTATAAAGAGCAGTTATTTCCTGGCTGTGGTGAGCACATTGTTGAATGCTCGTAAGTTTTAAACGTCCTTGGTTTACATCCAAGTCTGGAGGGTGAGGAGTGGTGCTCTGAAAGGAGGTGAGTACTAACTCAAGCATCTGTACCTTTTATTCTAGAGTTTCTGCAAGAGGATTTGCCCTTATACTCTGAAAGTACAGGTGGTGGCTCTCACTTGCTATAGAGTGTATATTCAAGGTAGATCCTTCTCTTTGCACCCTGATGTTTCTAGATTTTTGAGGGGTGAAACACATTTGGCCACCACTGAGGCTTCCAGTGCCCCTTTGGGATCTGAATCTAATCTTGACCTTTTTGTCAGGGCCTCCCTTCCTTCCTCTTAAGCATACTTCCTTGTGGTTGCTTATTTTAAAGATAGCATTTCTGATCACAGTCTGTTTGGCATATTGTGACTGAGAATGGCCTGCATTCTCATGTAGGGAGCCATTCCTTATGATTACTCAGGACAAGGTTCAACTTCAAAAAGTTCCTTCTTTTATACAAAGGTCATTTTGAGATTTCATGTAAATCAATTGATTTAATTGCCTTTGCTGAATAGGCAGATGGATGTGGGAGAGTTTCAGCAACTGTGCCCCTTAGATATTTGTAAGCACCTTTTGTGATATCTTACTGTTACCAATGCCTTTTGGAGATTGGAGATTCACAGGGAATGAAGGAGGAGGCAGCCCTCATGCCATGATGGCATGCTGGATTAAGGAAGTAATAACAGTGGCCTATGTGACTTCCTGTATGCCTTTACCAAGGCAAATTAGAGCTCTTTCTAGAGAGCTCAGACTATGTCTTGGGTAGAATTACAGATGGTTTATCTATCAGAGATATGTAAAGCATCAACTTGGTCTTCCTTACATACTTTTTCCAGACATTATCATCTGGATGTTCCAGTTAGGGAGGATGCCTCTTTTTTGATAGCAATGTTGAAGAGACCTCAAGCAGCATCCTGCTCTAAGAGCTTTGGTTCATCCCATTCGTAATGGACTGGCTTGCCTGGATGAAGAGGAAGGTAAAATTACTTTTTTACCTGATTAATTTTCTTTCCTCTAGGACAGGCAGAGACCAGTCCATGCTCCTGCCCTGTGCTACATGAATTTGGTTGACTTGCTTGATCTTTCAGATTTTTGGACTTGGAGGCCTACTATGGCACTCCAGGTCGGGTATGGACCTGGTAGGTTTATGCCTCTTCTCCTGTTATCACTCTTTCTTTTCTCAAGTAAGTGCTTGCTTGTCCTGCTGGAAGTTTAAAAAAAAATAATTTGCCATTTAACAGTTAAAATTGTTTCAGTTGTCTACAGTTAACTTATTCTGGAATACTGGCAGGCTAATTTCAATACAGCAGTATATAAAGGTGACATCAGTGAGTCTGTTAATCTCTGTCTCCATCAGTTGACAGGCATGCATAATAGGGATGTGAATCGTTTTCCATATCGTCTTAACGATAGAAATCGTGTGGCAGGGCAAGAAAATCGTCTTAGGCACGATTTTTTAGTTAAAAAATCGTTAAAAATCGTTTTTTCCGATTAGTGCGCACTAACTCGAGTTAGTGCGCACTAACTGGGAGTTAGTGCGCACTAACTGGGAGTTAGTGCGCACTAACTGAAAATGATACAATTTGACACTTTTCAGGTCAGTTAAGGTCAGTTTAGGAATGAATATGTATTCCTATTGGCTGCCCTCTTATTTATTCATGTTACCAAGTTTCCTACTGACAGTATATGGGGGATGGGAAATGGAAACAGTTGGTAGCTTGACAAAACAAGTAATGTGATCAGTCAATGTGACTAGAACTTGTGCCCTAACCCTGATACCAGGGGTATTGTAATCTTCCTGCACACAGTGCCCTATCCCTATTAATACCAGGAGTGTTGTGATCTTCCTGCACACAGTGCCCTATCCCTAATACCAGGGGTGTTGTGATCTTCCTGCACACAGTGCCCTATTCCTGATACTGGGGGTGTTGTGATCTTCCTGCACACAGTGCCCTATTCCTGATACCGGGGGTGTTGTGATCTTCTTGCACACATCCCGATATCAGGGATAGGGCACTGCATGCAGGAAGATCACAACACTCCTGGTATTAATAGGGATAGGGCACTGCATGCAGGAAGATCACAACACTCCTGGTATTAATAGGGATAGGGCACTGCATGCAGGAAGATCACAACACCCCCTGGTATCAGGGATAGGGCACTGTGTGCAGGAAGATCACAATACCCCGGAGGAGTGAGGGTCAGGCAGCTCCCCCCTGTCTGTGAAGCCAGCCTCTCACTAGTAATGCAGGGAGGGAGCTGTCTCAGACTTCACCATCCTCCCCCCCCCCCCCCCTTACCCACACACCATTCACTAGCTGGGACATGGGGGAAGTCAGGAGTGAGGGTCAGGCAGCTCCCCCCTGTCTGCGAAGCCAGCCTCTCACTAGTAATGCAGGGAGGGAGCTGTCTCAGACTTCACCATCCTCCCCCCCCCCCCTCACCCACACACCATTCACTAGCTGGGACATGGGGGAAGTCAGGAGTGAGGGTCAGGCAGCTCCCCCCTGTCTGTGAAGCCAGCCTCTCACTAGTAATGCAGGGAGGGAGCTGTCTCAGACTTCACCATCCTCCCCCCCCCCCTCACCCACACACCATTCACTAGCTGGGACATGGGGGAAGTCAGGAGTGAGGGTCAGGCAGCTCCCCCCTGTCTGTGAAGCCAGCCTCTCACTAGTAATGCAGGGAGGGAGCTGTCTCAGACTTCACCATCCTCCCCCCCCCCCTCACCCACACACCATTCACTAGCTGGGACATGGGGGAAGTCAGGAGTGAGGGTCAGGCAGCTCCCCCCTGTCTGTGAAGCCAGCCTCTCACTAGTAATGCAGGGAGGGAGCTGTCTCAGACTGGTATCAGGGGTTAGGGCACTGTGTGCAGGAAGATCACAACACTCCTGGTATTAATAGGGATAGGGCACTGTAAGAGATGACTGTAGTAGATTGAATAAAGATCTGATGTTTCTGCTCTCCTCACACCAAACAAAAACAACACACAAGCAGAGAAGCCCTTCTTACAAAGCTGAGCTAGTGAGTTAAGTAGGAGGAAAAGTAAACATACTGGTGCCAGTGTGGCTACTTAAAAAATACACTTACCAACAATCAATTACATATATTTGAACTGTGTACAGTTCCAGCCAGGACCACCTTTCTAAATGCACAGTGATTGGCAAATTCAACATGCACTAGCATTTCAGGTGCCTGCTAACAAAAATAATAAACAAACAAGTTCTAGTCACGTGAGTGCTGATCATTACATTACTTTTTTTGTCAAGCTTCCAACTGTTTCCATTTCACATCCCCCAACCATATTGGTAACATCAATAGATAAGAGCACAGCCAGCCAATAGGAATACATACATACATATTCATTCCTAAGTGACCTTTACTGACCTGGGAAGTGTGAACACTTTGTTTCATTTTCTGTTGGTGTTCGTTAGTTTCCAGTTCCATTTCCCATCCCCCCAACCATCACCTCAGTGGTAACCTTGGTAACATCAATAGATAAGAGGGCAGCCAGCCAATAGGAACACATATTCATTCCTAACTGACCTTCAGTGACCTGGAAAGTGTTTATTTGTATCATTTTCAGTTAGTGCGCACTAAATCGAGTAGTGCGCACTAACGGGGAGTTAGTGCGCACTAACTCGAGTTAGTGCGCACTAACACGATTTAAAGATTTTTAACGATAAAGCGTTAGAATTTCTATTGTATCGTGTTCTATAATGATTTAAGACGATATAAACATTATCGGACGATAATTTTAATCGTTGAAAAACGATTCACATCCCTTGCATAATCTGTGATGATCCAGCCTGTGTGGCCTAGAGGAATGGAAATTATCAGGTAAGAAGTGGTTTCATTTTATGGGACAGGAGGTAAAGTCATATTGTGGATTGGTAACTGGCTAAAAGACAGAAAAGAGAGTAGGACTAAATGGTCATTTCTCTCAATGGAGAAGGTATACAGGGACATGCCCCAGGAATCTGTACTGATACTAGTACTTTTTAATATTTATTTATTTTGAAATATATATAAATAATCTGGCAAAGGAAGCAATGAGGGAGATGATCAAATTTGTAGATAACACAAAATTATTAAAAAGTAATTAATCACAAACCAATTGTGAGGAATTGCAAGAAGATTTTGAGACTGGAGGATTGGGCATCTAAAAAGCAGATGAAACTATATGGACAAATGTAAAGTGAAGCATCTAGGAAAAGGATCTTGGAGTCACTGTGTACAATACTTCGAAATCTTCAGCTACATGTGCAGTGACTGTTATTATCAGGAAAGGAAGGGAAATAAAATGGAAAATAGCATAATGCTTCTGTATCAACTGATGGTGTGACTGCATCTTGAATACTGTGTGCAGTTCGCCCATCTCAAAAAAGATATAACGGAACTAGAAAGGTACAGAGAAGGGCAACAAAAATTATAAAGGTGATGGAATGGCTCCTCTATGACAAAAGGCTAAACAAGTTAGAGCTCTTAACTCTAGCAAGAGATGGCTGAGAGGATCAATGATAGTGATCCATAAAACCACAAGTGGGTGGAATGGATAAATAGGGAATTTTTTTAAATTTATTTATTTATTTATTTATTTATTTTACCCTTTCCAATAGTACTAGGTGACATTCCTTGAAGCTAATAGATAGCACATTTAAAACAAATTGGAAAAAGTATTTGAATTTTTCACTCAGTGTATAATTAAACTGTGGAATTTGTTGCCAGAAGTAGTGAAAGAAATTAGTATAGCTGGGTTTAAAAAGGATTTAGACTATAGACACATTCCTGGTGGAAAACTCAATAAATCACTATTAGCCACGTAGGACTTGGGAAAACCACTGTGGTATCCCTGGTTATGAGCAAGAAGGATTGGACCGATTCTTTGACATGGTTTGACCATTTTCAGAATGGGTTTCTGGGTTGATGGATCTTGGTCTGACCCAGTATGGATTTATTATGCTCTTAGATGTGGTGTGTATGACTTTGAAAGTGTGGAGGAGGTGACTTTGAAAGCACCTTATAGTGTCATGCCTCACAAACCGCTCAATTGTTTTTCTCTTGTCTCTGTCTGCCTGGGTTTGCTCTGCGTTAAAGTTCTGGAAGGATGAGGAGGGTCTTTTAGAATAGAGTGCTGGTCAACATTCTACAGCTTCTAACAGTCTCCCATAGAAAGCAATATGAATTTTTTTGAAGTCTGTTTCTCTGAAATACTGATATGATGTTTCTGGTTTTTGAACTCAATCGAGATACACATTTTTATCTGCATATCAAACTTTGTGAATGTGTATGCCTTTTTGGAGAGTTATTCTTATTTACAGACAGACATTGATCCCTTTTATATAATTCTTTCCAACATACCATATGTTGTAAAGCATGAACAATTAGAAAAAGCTTGTAGAAGAATGGCTGTGGGAATGCTTTCCAACATAGATTTGTAGAATGGATATGAAATGTGAATGAAAGGATTGTATTGTGTGTGTGCACATGGGAGGGTTTCACATTTGTGTAATAGATGTTGGAAGGGGCTGTGGGAATTAGGGAGACAAAATTATTTATGTGTGTATATGGGAGTAATTGGGGGTCTATGGGGAGGGCATGTATGTGAGGGTGTATATGACTGAGTGCAGGCATGCAGGGGGATGTAAATGTGTGGAGGGGTATGAGAATAGAAAGATGTGTGTGGGAATGTGGATGTCTGTCAGGGTTTATGGGATGGGTATGTATATGGCTGTGTGGGAGATGTGTGTGAATGTAGGAATTTATTTAATTGCATTTTTTTATTGCCCATCTAGAACCCGTAGCAGTGTACAACAATAAAAGGATAACAACATGCTCAAAAGTGAAAATCATGAAAGGGAATAGAATAACAGTGGAGGTGTACTATTATTTAATGTATTTATTTAAAAATCTTATATTCTTCTGTCTGCCATACAGTCTAGCCAGAATGGACAGGCAGACCATGAAATGCTAACAGAAAGGGACGCTAACAAAATTTAGCAACAGAGTAATAATGGGTCATTTAAATTATCCCAGTATTGACTGTCACATCAGGACATGCAAAGGAAGTAAAGTTTCTAAATGAAATAAATGATTACTTCATGGAGCAGCTGAAATTAGGGATGTGCATTCGTTCAGGACGGGGACAATGAATCCCGAACTAATCTTTCCTGAAATTTCGGTAAAAATTTGTTTTCGGTTTAGTACATGCTAACGTTAAAATGTTAGCTTGCACTAACAGTGAGTTAGTGTGCGCTAACCCGAAATTCGGGTCCCCTCGAATTTCAAAGGCCCGAACCGTGGGAAATATGATATTTCCTGCGGCGGGCCGAAAACAAAGTCCAAACCGAAAGGTTCAATCTTTGCACATCACTAGCCGATATAAGAACCAATGAGAAGAAGGAGATAATTTAACGCTAATTCTTAGTGGAATACATGATTTTGTACAAGAGATGATGGTGTTGGAGCTACTTGGCAATAGTGATCACAATATAATCAAATTTACAGGTTTTTTATCAAATCACGTTATGGTGTTTTTCGCATGTGTTAAGCACCATAACGCATGGTGCGATGCAAATTTTTTAAAGGGGAGGGGTGGGGAGGAGTCAGTAGTGGCATTTCCAGGAAAAAGTGGGCTGGCTTGACTATATCACACAGTTGTTAACGCCAAAAATAATCACACTTTTTTCAATTGCATTAAGCTGTGCAATATCATGCATTATACCCATAACGCAATTTGCAATTTTTTTTGCTAATTCCGTTTTGTGCATTTTTTAGGCTGGGGAAGGGCCTGAGATGTGGGAGGAGAGTGGGAAGGGCCTCAGATGAGGGGAGAGAGGAGAGAGAGAGAGTTACTAGGTGCTCCTATAGAGAGATAAATAGCTAACTACTTCAAGGGCCCTTGTAGATAGTCTCAGGCTCTCTCTTGCTCCCCCTCTCTCCTCTCCCCCTCCTCTCCCAGTGGTGAAATGAGCACTTTGCAGGTAGAAAAATGCAATTATGTAGGTATTACGCAAAGTGCGAAAAGTTAACGCACTTTGCAGTAATACTTATGCGAAGCGCTAACATACTGCACATTGCGATAATTAGGCCTATTACCATAAAACACGCCCCTTTTCCTATCGCATGCGATATTTATAGTAGATTGATAAATCTAGGCCTTAACTTTGATAACTGGAGGGGATGGTATTAAGGAAATTGACCTGCAATAGGATTTAACTTTCAAAAGGGAGAGACTATGATTAAATTAGGAAAAAAAAACTGAAAAGAACAACTGCGGAAGGTCTAAAATCAGTCATGGATGTTCTTTAAAAATACCATCTCTGGAAGCTCAGATCATATGTATTCCAAATATTAAAAAGATCGAAGGAATGACCTGCCCTGCATGGTTAAAGATGAGGTGAGAGAGGCTATACTAATGTAAAAGAACATATTTCAAAAAATAGAAAGGGATCCCAATAAACACTCAAAGCAGCATAAGCACTGCCAAGTTAGATGCAAAGCATTGATAAGGAAAGTAAAGGCAGATTTAAAAAGCTTGCAGTGAAAGCAAAAAAAAAAAAAATCATAATAAACATTTCTTTCAGGTATATTTGAAGCAAAAGATGTAAGGGAATCAGTTGGACCATTAGATGATTTGAGGGTAAAGGAGCACTAAGGGAGGACAAGGCCATAACAGAGAGAGAAAAGAATATTTGCTTCAGTCTTCACTAAGGAAGATGTAGGCAGATCCCACATGCCCAGAATGATATTTTAAAGTTGATGATTCAGAGGAAACTGAAACAAATCTCAGTGAACCTGGAAGATGTTCCTAGGGCAAATTGACAAACTAAAGAGTAGAAAATCATCTGGATCAGATGGTATACATCCTAAGGTGCTGAAAAAAACTGAAAAATGAAATAGCAAACGATCATTAAAATCAGCTATGGTACCTGAAGATTGTAAGGTGGCTAATAGTATGACAATTTTTAAAAAGAGGTCCAGTGGTGATCCAGGAAACTACAGAGCTTGGAAAAAAATTGTTTTGAAACTATTATAAAGAACAAAATCACTGAACATATAGATAGTCCTAGTTTAATGGCCCCAACTCCTCCACCTGCTAGTATCTCTCCCCTCCATCTCTAGGCTCAACCCTTCCACTCTATCGCCACTCCCAGAGTTTGGCCCCATTGTCAGTACTGCCCCTCACACAGGCTCCCTCTGACCCTCCCTCTCTCACAAACATGCTATCTTTCTCTAGTGTAAATACACCCTCATACAGGCTCCCTCACTCTCTTGCGCACACACATCCCCTCATAAAGGGTCCCTCTCTCTTGCATACACACCCCTCACACAGGCTATCTATGACTCTCTCTCATTGCACCCATTCAGACAGGCTCCCTCTCATACATACAACAATCCCTTCACACAGGCTAGCACACTCACATACACATCAGCTCCCAATCTCTCTCACGCATACCACTATCCTTCACAATCTCCTCATATAGGATCCCCTCTCTGGCACCCACACTCAAGCCCCCCCCCCCCCCCTCCACACACACACACACACACATACACACACACACACTCTCACCTCCCCTGCCCTCTCTCACACTCCCCCCCCCCCTTCTCCCCTTCCTCTCCTCTCTCATCCCTTTCCCTCTCACACACACCCCTCCTATCCCCTCCTTTCTCTCTTCCTCCTTTTCCCTCTCTCACACCCCTCTCCCCTCCCCCTCCTCATACATACACACACACACACACACACACATACACACATTCACTCTCACTGGGGCCTTCATCTTCTCCACAAGTGGGACCCAAGTCACGCGGGGGCCGCCTTCACCGTGAATGGCGTGTCGGTGACCATCTTCTTTGCCGCGAATGGCGCGCTCCATTCACGGCATGCCAGGGTCTCCTCTGACATTTTCTGTGCAGAATTTGGCAATTCTGCACGGGGGGAATTCTGCACAAATTTTGCGCTCTGCAGTAGCGCAGAATTTCCCCAGGACTAATTGTGTTTTGAAAGCATGAATAAACTTGTGGATAAAGGTATGCCAGCTGATATAGTATATCTGCATTTTCAGAAAGCATTTGACAAAGTACCTCATGAGAGACTAGAAGAAAATAAATAGGCATGAGATAGAAGGCAATGTTCTATTATGGATTGAGAATGGGTTAAAAGATAGAAAACAGAGTAGGGCTCAATTGTTCCAATGTGCCTGCTTCCATAGCCTGATTTACCACTACTAATGGATAACCCTCTGAAGAAATCTCATGCGCATTTCAATTGGTCTACACTTATATTCTTGAACAGACAAACACAAATGCAGCAAGCATAAAAATTGGCTGAATGGGATACTCTCCCTCAAATGTTGGGGATGTCAGCTCTTATAACTCAAAAGTGTATTATGATCAGTTGATTTTTGAAAAATAGTAAAAAAGAAAGTATCCATATTTTTAGAAATAGTAATGTCCACAAAAGAAACTAGTATCCCCATAATGAAAAGTAAACTGCAAACAAGGATCCTGAGAATTTAACCACTGCATAAAATAATCAAGCAACTCCTGTCCTCTGACCAAAAATCGGGCTATGAATCAGGCACGTTAGAACAATTGAGCATCGGAACGCAATTTAGAGGCACATTTGGTGCAGCATTGTCTTGCCTGTGATCATAAGTCTGGAGATCTTTTACAGTTATTGAACAGTGGTGTTGAAAGTTGATGGGAGGGGTGGTGACTGAAATCAGTGATTACTGCAAATTGAGCAGCGCTGGATATTTATTTTAAAGACAGTACAAGCCTGATGGTCTTAATAAGGAAGTGGATTGGTCTGTTTCTATGTGAAGGTGTTTTGAAGGGTTGTGATGGTGGAGTTTTAGTCCACAACATTCAGCTTAAATATAGGTGGGTGAGAACGCAGAGTGAGCATCTCCGCCAATTTTTTTTTCAGATTGTTTTATGAGCTGGGGATGGCCAATTTAGAGGGTATATTCTACTATATAGTCTTTTAGAAGGTGAGTAGTGTCAGGCCAATTCAGTTAAGTTCGCGGGACAGCGGACAGAACGCCCACTCTCCCGGTGCACGGCGATTCAGTATACAAATTAGGTGGTGCGGTTTAGAAAACAGGCAAAAGGAGGCGCTAGGGACACTAGCGCGTACCCTAGCGCCTCTTCTTTAGCCCGGAGAGTGGCGGCTGTCAGCGGGTTTTGACAGCGACCGCTCAATTTTGCGGCAGTCGGTTCTCGAGCCCGCTTACAGCCACGGGCTCGGAAAACCGGACGCCGGCAAAATTGAGCGTCCGGTTTTCAGCCCAACAGCTGTGGGCCCATTTTAAATTTTTTTTTTTTAACTTTTTTTACACTTCGGACCTCCGACTTAATATCCCGTTCAGAGCACACTGCTACTGTATCGGCTTGTGTGTGAGTAAAAATATTTTTATGTAAGTTTAAATTATTTTGCTTCTTTTGTAGATACTTTGGTTCCCCTGAAGAAGGCATGTCTAATAGGGATGTGAATCGTTGTGATCGATCGTCTTAACAATCAATTTTGCTGGGGGGGGGGGGGGGGGGGAGGGAATCTGATCGTCTAGTTAGGTTTTTTTGTTTTAAGTAAAAATCGTTTTATCGGGGGAGGGGGGAAAGGCGGGATAAACCGGCACACAAACAAACAACCCTAAAACCCACCCCGACCCTTTAAAACAAATCCCCCACCCTCCCGAAACCCCCCCCCCCAAATGTTTTAAATTACCTGGGGTCCAGTGGGGGGTTCCCGGCACGATTTTGGTTCCTGGCTCCCGACGTCACAAGTGCGGGAGATCGCTCCCGGACCCCCGCTGGACCCCCAGGGACTTTTGGCCAGCTTGGGGGGGCCTCCTGACCCCCACAAGACTTGCCAAAAGTCCAGCGGGGGTACGGGAGCAACCTCCTGCACGCGGGCCGTATTGCCATTATTCGAAATGGCGCCGGCGCTACCTTTGCCCTCACTATGTCATACGGGCGACGTCGATAAAACCAGTCTTTCTCTCTCACAGTCACTGTTACCCCTCCTCCCAGATCAGGCTCTCACCAGTCACTATCACCCCTCCCAGATCAATCTCCGCTCTCTCCACTCACTGCCTCTCCCCCTGCCCACAGACCTCAGTTATTGTAACTCCACTCTCCCTTCCTTAGACCAGTGATTTTCTCTCTCCTCTCCAGGAGCAGGGAGGAGCTGGAGTGCCATTTGGCCAAATTCAGAGGCTCCAGTGGGAGTTTGTTACTGGCTTACTGCAGCACTGCTATTAAAAAGCGGGGCCTGCTGCAACCCAACACCTTCCTTATCCAGGTCTCCTGCTCTGATCCACTCACTTCCAGTCCCTGTGTACTGCCTGCCTACATTTCTGCTGTTGCCTCAGCTCTTCTGTCTGGCTCCATTTGCATTGCCATGACCCTACCTCCCTCCCTCCCTCCCTGAGACTACCCCAGCAGGCAGCAACAATCACCTGGGCTCTTCCTTTTCCTCAGGTCCCCGTCAAGCCATGGAGCAATGAACATGCCCCACCAACCTTTTTTTTTTTTTTTTTTACTTATTATCCAATATCCATGGAGACAGGCATTTGAACAGTTAAACCATCACAACAGCCGGGCGGGAACCAGCAAGGGGGCCAGTCACACCGCTTAAACCCTGCAGCATGCTCAGTGAAGCAATTATAACAGGAGGCAGAAAGAAACTGGTGAGCCTGCATGCTGCGGTGATGTGGGACGCTGCATGGCATCTTTCTGTTTGTTTTTAGATCTGTGTTGTGTGTATTCTGGTAACTGGTTCATGTGAGGCACTGAGGCAGACACTGCAGGGGCATTTTGGGGGGCTTTCTTTGCCACCTCAAAATTGTGCTGCCTGAAGCAGCTGCCTCGTAATAGAACTGGGTCAGTGGTGTAGATAACAGCTGTGAGATCTAGCAAAATCAGCAAGCTTTGATCTAAATCAGGGGTGGGCACCTCCACTCCTCAAAAACCACAAACAGGCCGGGTTTTCGGGATATCCACAATTAATATGCATAAGATAGATTTTCATGCACTGCCTCCATTGTATGCAAATCTATCTCATATATATTCATTTTGGATAGCCTGAAAACCTGGTCTATTTGTGGTTCTTGAGGACCAGAGTATGTCACCCCTAATATAAATCATCAAATTTAAAATTAGTAAGAAAACTATTTAATTGTCAAAACAGCATGCCTCATTGTTACAGGCCTGTAGCTATTTGCTTTATTTGCATTCAGTCTAGATTTGTAAAGAAGTGGTTTAATCAATGCAGACTTAAATAAGTAGAGAAGGAGTGTTGATAATATCAGCCCCATAAGGTTCCAAGCAACCATCCTGCCTCCTTAACTAAGGAAGAAGGATATAGGCCCAGAGAGCAGAGAAAAGCATAGACTGATTGGAGTAGAATAAGATCTTCTGATTATTCCAAACGTTTGAATTCTTCCCATAAACAGCTCAATAAACCTGGGGATTGAAACTCGTGAAATATAATCATTCTCCAGGCCACTCTTACAAACTATCTCCACAAAAAAAGAAGAAAAGGCATCACACATTGGTTGACAGTATGACATAGGCCTGCAAATGAGAGGAAGGAGAAACCAAATCTTTTAAGTGCTGAAAAAAGCTGATGAGAATTAATAAGTACTGGCACAATCTTAACTTGGTAGAATAAATATTTTCCTTCCAAAATAGCGGCTTTATAAGCTCTCACCTTGGTTAAATATTTTATGGGGTAGATTTTCAAACCGCGCGAATTGGCGTACTTTTGCTGGCGCATCAGGCGCAAGCAAAAGTACGCGGGATTTTAGTAGATACGCGCGTAGCCGCTAAAATCCTGGATCGGCGCACGCAAGGCTATCGATTCTGTATATTCACCTTCCCCTCCCTTCCCCTACCTAACCCACCCGCCCGGCCCTGTCTAAACCCCCCCCCCCTTACCTTTGTCAGGGGATTTACGCCTCCAGGAGGGAGACGTAAATCCCCGCACGCCAGCGGGCCGCTAGTGCGCCGGGACGCAACCTGGGGACGGGTACGGAGGGCGTGGCCATGCCCCCGGACCGCCCCGGGCCGTAACCACGCCCCCGGGCCCGCCCCCAAAACGCTTCCGACACGCCCCCAAAACGCCGCGCCGACCGGGCCCGCCCCCAACACGCCCCCGACACGCCCCCCTCGCCAAACCCCGGGACTTACGCGAGTCCCGGGGTCTGCGCGCGCTGGTAGGCCTATTGAACATAGGCGCACCGGCGCGAAGGGCCCTGCTCACCTAAATCCGCCCGGATTTAGGCGAGCAGGGCTCTGAAAATCCGCCCCAATGTGAATTTGATTGATTTTTATCAAAGTCTTTGTACCTGCCTATTTTTACATTTCATTTTTCTATTTCTTTATTAAACCAAGGGAAGGATTTATTAACCCGACTTAAAACATGAAACTTCTCAGGAGCAAGCGTATCATATTCCGAAGCCAAAAGGCAATTTCGCTAGTGAGTAGCCTCATGGTCACAGCAGCAGCAAGGCTACCACCCAGGGTTTAAATCTTGCGGATATTCCCTGAGATCTTTGGCAAGTTGCTTCTCCCTCCTTTGTCTCAGGCACTAACTTCTAAGTGTAAGTCCTTTGGGGACAGAAAATACCTACAGCACCTGAATGTAATCTGCTTTGAAGTGTCATGAAATGGAAAATATAAATTAAAAAAAACCCCAAAACAAAACCCTAAGTCAACCAGAGATCCCTTCTCATTGACGAGATTTTAAAGGACTCCCAAAGAAATCTTAGGTCTATATTTCAATATTGTATATTCTGGAGATCCATCAAATAAATGTAAATTTAACCGAGTCCTGATCTGACCAGCAAATAGGTGCTACATCTGAATCAAAAACAGAAATATCCTCTGGAGCCAGATAAAAGATCAAATCAAGTATATACCTGGCTTTATGGGTGGGAGTGTTTACAACTTATCTGAATCTCAGGGCAGAAAATGCTGATAATTCAACCTCAGGAGAGCCGACATAAAAATTGAAGTCTCCAAGAACAATAAGTTTAGGGGATTTCATTAGCCAAGTGGCTATTTGTTCCAGCAAACCAGTTCAATGCTCTCAGCTGGAAATTGTTCCCTTAGAAATATGCTCGCTGCCCCATCTCTTTTTCTCACTCTGGCTTGATGAATAAAAATGCCAGGCAGGGCAAGCATGGGCTAAAAGAAATTCATCAATGATCACCAAATAGTAAGTAGTTTGAGGTAAAAGGGTAAGGTACAAAAATCTAAGACCTGGATTTTAAAAATACCAACTTGGCTAAAATGGGGAATTACCTAAAGGGAGATGCTGGCAGAGTGGGGAGACATAGGTGTCATGGAAGAACAGTGAGCTAAACTAAAAAGAGCTCTTTAAAGAGTATTTTAGTGAAGAGAGTTAACATTTTATCCACCCCTTTCTTAAGTATTAGTTTGACAGTTTGCATCTATTCTAGAGGTTTTAGTCGGGCTATGCCTTTCTCAAGTTTACTTCTAAAAGAACTTTTCCTAATGCAAATAACTTCAGTTTCGTGTATGAAATGTAATTATAAAAGAGCACAGGTATTAGAAGGAATATCTTAGGGGCCGATGCAATAAAGTGCAACCCACCTAGCGCACAGGTTTACATGTGGTTGGACTCGCTAGACTATAGGGATGTGCAGCAGGGACGGATTCGTACCATTTGGTATTCATATTCGTGGGGAGCCAAATCCGTTGCATCTATTTTCGGGGGACCCCAGTCCATTCATTAGTTACGTATGTATTCATTTCCCAAAAAGAAAACCCCATCCCAACCCTTTACATTTAATTAACTACAACCCCCCACCCCGCCAAGACTTACCAAAAGTCCCTGGTGGTCCTGCGGGGGTCCTGGTGCGATCTCCTGCACTCGGGCTGTCATCTGCTGGTATTCAAAATGGCGCCGATAGCCTTTTCCCTCACTATGTCACAGGGGCTACTGGTGCCATTGGTCGGCCCCTGTCACATGGTAGGAGCAATGGATGGCCAGCACCATCTTGTGCTCTTACCATGTGACAGGGGCTGACCAATGGCACCGGTAGCCCCTGTGACATAGTGAGGGAAAAGGCTATCGGTGCCATTTTGAATACCGACAGCTGACAGCCCAAGTGCAGGAGATTGCTCCAGGACCCCCGCTGGACCACCAGGTACTTTTGGTAAGTCTTGGGGGGGGGTCAGGAGGGTGGGGGGTTTATTCGTTAGATACTTTGTATTCGTGGGGGTTTGCCATACGTTTCATGACCCCATGAATACAACGAACGTTGCGGATTGCCAATACGTCGAAAACGAATGCACACCCCTACTAGACTAGCACCTGATGCAATAAGGAGATTTGTGCATCCAAAACGCATGCCCAAACTGCGTAGCTGGTAGAGCTCATCACTTGTAAATTCCATGTAGATGAGGCTATTAGCTATTACCCCCAATGCAGAAAATCACCATGCACTCCCCCCACACACACTTTTTAACGTGGCAAAATTAACTCCATCCCTGAAAATAGTGGTAAGTCAATCCGAGAGTCAAGGACTCATGATAAATTAAAAATCACTGTCCTCTGTGTGTCCTCTGGTGTTTTAAAAACAAATGTAATGGCTTAATGTTAAAAAAAAAAAAATAATAATAATTCTGGACGCTCACTGTATACGCACAATAGCAAAGGGCGAAATCAGTTTGAACTGGGATAAAACAGATGCTCGCCCATTGCAATTCTGGGTGCCCAATGCATTTGAGCACTCGGGATGCACAATTTTTCTCTAGTATGTTCTTTTTAATGCAGTCCATAATTTAAAAACTGCATTGGATATGTGTGCGTTAGGAAAACAGGCGCTCAATACAAGCGTCCATTTTAACCCACATCTTATTGCATTGGCCCCTTAGTGTATTATCTCTCACATAGTATAATGCTGCTGAGCACAAAATGAAAACTCCTCAAACATTTATAATCCGATCTATTAACTGGCTGTTAGTATGGAATGAAGAAGAAACCAAGAGTCAATGTACTAAATTACATTGATTTTTACACAATTTTAAATGCACGTTAAAAGTGCTGTTAACATGAGTAATCTGCTTAACATTCATTAGTGCTCTTTACATGAGGTAATTAGCTTTCATAAACGTCAACTTATTATCTATGCAAAATAAGTAATGAGCTGCTACATTATGCAGATCAGCTCATAATGTCTGATAACAAAATAACAAATGTTAAAATGTGTGAATGTTAACGCAGATCTATTAATGCAAGACCTACACTTTGGGATGGTGTCATAAAGGGGTTTGTGTGTGTGTTAGTTATCGCTCTAACTTTGGTGCAAGAAAATTAACTTCAAAGTGACTTGCATATCATTAACATGCACTGTTAATGTGAGCTAATTAATGCATGCTAATGGCCCATATTATTGCACTTTGCTACATTGGTCTCTGAGCAATATATATTTCACTGTCATTTTGTATCAACTTGCAAGGGTCTCTGTTCTTTCTGTCACTACAAGGAATGACATCTGTAGCCCTATACCTGACTGTAATATACTATATACAATGTATACACAGATATTTATATCTCTTCCATCTCAATGCACAATGTTTCTAGACTAATGAACATGCACTGGCATTAAAACTGTTAACTTGACCTCATTACCTCAAGTACCATATGCACAAGATCAGCATTTCCTTTAACATTTATGGTGATATTGCACTGGATAAACTGTGTTTCCAGGACCTATGTATGTCCCCCATGGATTACCTGGGAGTCCTTACCTTGAATTGGTGCCATTCAAAACCTGGAGAAAGTGAGAGAGGATATATCCAATAGGGATATGCATGCTCAAAATTATTTTGGTTGGTTTTTTTTGGGGGGGGGGAGGGGAGACGGGGATGATGGCGGGGGGGGGGGGGGGGTCCCAGTCATTTTTGTTCATTATGGTTTGTTTTCAGTAAATAGTGCATTTGTTTGCTAATAGTATGCCTATTTCCTTATAGTAGGGCACACTATTTACTCAATTCTAAAGGGCTGCATGGCCCAAGAAAAGCCTCCCTATACTGCACCCCTAGGTAAAATTCTCCAGGAGGTCCTAGTGTTTCTCCTCAATTGGGTACAAAAAAGGTCCTGGGGGGTCTATTGCTCCCCTCAGTCCCTCACCCAAAGCTTACCATGGTTGTTGTATCTCTTGGGTCTAGTGAGGGCAGGAGCAATTCCTTCTTGCTCCTGCTGTGCCTGTGCCATTTTTCAAAATGGTACTGGCTGAGATTATTCACTGCTTTAACCCCATGTGGTAGGTCAAAGGAGAATATGATCCCCAGTCACTCCCTGCGAAGAAGCACTGGGGGCAGCCTAATACCAACTGATGTCATACACTACTGTGACCTGCTGCATGGGGCCAGGTCTCATGAGAGCCCCCACTAGAGTTCAGGGATACTGTGATTCATGGTGAGCCTCCAGGGGGGGGCACTATACCCAAAGGCACTGGATTGGTCAGTGGGACACCAAAGCCCAAGGAGGTTTATTGCCCGAGGGTGTGGGGCGGAAGGGGAGGATTTTGCTTGGGCCCGTGCAACCCTTCAAAAATGGCAGCCTTAAAATGTGTTTGTCATCAGTGTGTTTTATTTGTAGCAAAGCAAAAATTGACTAACTTGTTGCATTTCCCATTCAGATAAAACAAATGCATATCCCCAACAACCAGGCAAGAAAGCAAGAAGAAAAAGAGGGAGGGGGGGAGTTCAGCATTTTCTGATTGATGATACCAGCAATCACGGTGTGGCCACCAAAATTCCTTATCTGCAGGTAGGTGTCAAAAGGAAGAAAGCTGAAGAGATCCGCCAACAGTGTACATAGAGCATGTCTGTGACAGAGCAGAATCCCCTACTTTGGTAGTGGCGTGCACCTGCAAGTAACAGGCATCAGCATTTAAAAACTTTTGGCATGCTCATGTATCAGAGCAGAGGCAACAGAAAGCCATTTTTTGGGGAGGAGGTGGGGGAGGGGCAAACGAACTAATCAAGTTCTGCCTCCAGCTCCTTGCCTTCTCTCTCCCTGGGACCCTGTCTCTCCCCCACCCCCCCCACCCCCATCCCTGCCCAACATCCTCTGACCCCCTTTTCTTCCCCCGCCTTTTACCCAACATTCTCATGACCCCCATCTCTCCCTCCGTCCTCTGCCCAACATCCCTCTGACCCCATGTCTCCTTACCTCCTTTTCCCAGCAGCACCCTGATCCTCTCTCTCCTCCCCTTTCCAGCACTATCCACATTTCCCCACTCCTGGCTCCCAGCCAGCAGATAAACCTCCAATCAGGGCTGATCTACTATTAATCAGATGGCTACAGTTGGTGCAAAACATGACTGGAAAACATAAGAACATAAGAAAATGCCATACTGGGTCAGACCAAGGGTCCATCAAGCCCAGCATCCTGTTTCTAGAGATGTGAATCGTGTCCTCGATCGTCTTAACGATCGATTTCGGCTGGGAGGGGGAGGGAATCGTATTGTCGCCGTTTGGGTGTTTAGAGTATCGTGAAAATCGTTAAAATCATGAACCGGCACACTAAAACCCCCTAAAACCCACCCCCGACCCTTTAAATTAAATCCCCCACCCTCCCGAACCCCCCCCCCCCAATGCCTTAAATTACCTGGGGGTCCAGCGGCGGTCCGTAGCTAAATCGGGGGAAGGGGGAGGGCATTAAAACCGGCACACTAAAACACCCTAAAACCCACCCCCAACCCTTTAAATTAAATCCCCCACCCTCCCAAACCCCCCCCCCCCCAAATGCCTTAAATTACCTGGGGGTCCAGCGGCGGTCCGGAACGATCTCCTGCAATTGAATCGTGTTGTCTTCAGCCGGCGCCATTCTGCGCCGCCATTTTGTAAAATGGCGGCACAAAATGGCGGCGGCCATAGACCAACACGATTCGACTGCAGGAGGTCGTTCCGGACCCCCGCTGGACTTTTGGCAAGTCTTGTGGGGGTCAGGAGGCCCCCCCAAGCTGGCCAAAAGTCCCTGGGGGTCCAGTGGGGGTCCAGGAGCGATTTCCTGCCGCAAATCGTTTTCCGTACGGAAAATGGCGCCGGCAGGAGATCGACTGCAGGAGGTCGTTCAGCGGGGGTTCCGGAATGACCGGTTCGGGAGGGTGGGGGATTTAATTTAAAGGGTCGGGGGTGGGTTTTAGGGTGTTTTAGTGTGCTGGTTTTCCTGCCCTCCCCCTTCCCCCGATTTACGATTTTTTGATGATAAATCGGGGGAATTGGTATTGTATCGTGGCCCTAATGATTTTTGACGATTTAAAATATATCGGACGATATTTTAAATAGTCAAAAAACGATTCACATCCCTACCTGTTTCCAACAGTGGCCAATCCAGGCCATAAGAACCTGGCAAGTACCCAAAAACTAAGTCTATTCCATGTTACCATTGCTAATGGCAGTGGCTATTCTCTAAGCGAACTTAATAGCAGGTAATGGACTTCTCCTCCAAGAACTTATCCAATCCTTTTTTAAACACAGCTATACTAACTGCACTAACCACATCCTCTGGCAACAAATTCCAGAGTTTAATTGTGCATTGAGTAAAAAAGAACTTTCTCAGATTAGTTTTAAATGTGCCCCATGCTAACTTCATGGAGTGCCCCCTAGTCTTTCTACTATCCGAAAGAGTAAATAACCAATTCACATCTACCAGTTCTAGACCTCTCATGATTTTAAACATCTCTATCATATCCCTCCTCAGTCGTCTCTTCTCCAAGCTGAAAAGTTCTAACCTCTTTAGTCTTTCCTCATAGGGGAGTTGTTCCATTCCCCTTATCATTTTGGTAGCCCTTCTCCGTACCTTCTCCATCGCAATTATATCTTTTTTGAGATGCGGTGACCAGAATTGTACACAGTATTCAAGGTGCGGTCTCACCATGGAGCGATACAGAGGCATTATGACATTTTCCGTTTTATTCACCATTCCCTTTCTAATAATTCCCAACATTCTGTTTGCTTTTTTGACTGCCGCAGCACACTGAACCGACGATTTCAATGTGTTATCCACTATGACGCCTAGATCTCTTTCTTGGGTTGTAGCACCTAATATGGAACCCAACATTGTGTAATTATAGCATGGGTTATTTTTCCCTATATGCATCACCTTGCACTTATCCACATTAATTTAATCTGCCATTTGGATGCCCAATTTTCCAGTCTCACAAGGTCTTCCTGCAATTTATCACAATCTGCTTGTGTTTTAACTACTCTGAACAATTTTGTGTCATCTGCAAATTTGATTATCTCACTCGTCGTATTTCTTTCCAGATCATTTATAAATATATTGAAAAGTAAGGGTCCCAATACAGATCCCTGAGGCACTCCACTGTCCACCCCCTTCCACTGAGAAAATTGTCCATTTAATCCTACTCTCTGTTTCCTGTCTTTTAGCCAGTTTGCAATCCACGAAAGGACATCACCACCTATCCCATGACTTTTTACTTTTCCTAGAAGCCTCTCATGAGGAACTTTGTCAAACGCCTTCTGAAAATCCAAGTATACTATATCTACCGGTTCACCTTTATCCACATGTTTATTAACTCCTTCAAAAAAGTGAAGCAGATTTGTGAGGCAAGACTTGCCCTGGGTAAAGCCATGCTGACTTTGGACAGAGAAATGGGACCAGGTGAATCCATTATTAATGGATGTACATTGGTTGTCTATAGATTTTAGAGTATGTTTAAGATTTTAACTTTGGTATTCAGGGTTATTCATAATAACCATCCTCAATACTTGATAAATCTTTAGTGGAGTCACTCAATACTTGATAAATCTTTAGTGGAGTCACTGTTGAAAGAGAGAATAGTGAACTATCTACAGTCGGGAGAATTGCTGGACCAGAGGCAGCATGGATTCACCATTGGAAGATCCTGTCAGACAAATCTGATTGACTTTTTTGACTGGGTAACCAAGGAATTGGATCGAGGAAGAGCACTCGATGTCATCTACTTGGATTTCAGCAAAGCTTTTGACACTGTCCCGCACAGGAGACTGGTGAATAAAATGAGAAGCTTAGGAGTGAGTGCCGAGGTGGTGGCCTGGATTGCAAACTGGTTGACGGACAGAAGACAATGTGTGTTGGTAAATGGAACTCTCTCTGAAGAGAGAGCGGTTTTAAGCGGTGTACAGCAGGGATCAGTGTTGGGACCAGTCCTTTTCAATATCTTTGTGAGCGACATTGCGGAAGGGATAGAAGGTAAGGTATGTCTTTTTGCGGATGACACTAAGATCTGCAACAGAGTGGACACGCCGGAAGGAGTGGAGAGAATGAGACTGGATTTAAGGAAGATGGAAGAGTGGTCGAAGACATGGCAGCTGACATTCAATGCCAAGAAGTGCAAAGTCATGCATATGGGGAGTGGAAATCCGAATGAACTGTATTCGATGGGGGGAGAAAGGCTGATGTGCACGGAGCAGGAGAGAGACCTTGGGGTGATGGTGTCTAATGATCTGAAGTCGGCGAAACAATGTGACAAGGCGATAGCTAAAGCCAGAAGAATGCTGGGCTGCATAGAGAGAGGAATATCGAGTAAGAAAAGGGAAGTGATTATCCCCTTGTACAGGTCCTTGGTGAGACCTCACCTGGAGTATTGTGTTCAGTTCTGGAGACCGTATCTCCGAAGAGACAGAGACAAGATGGAGGCGGTCCAGAGAAGGGTGACCAAAAAGGTGGAAGGTCTTCATCAAATGACTTATGAGGAGAGATTGAAGAATATAAATATGTACACCCTGGAGGAAAGGAGGAGCAGAGGTGATATGATACAGACTTTCAGATACTTGAAAGGTTTTAATGATCCAAAGACAACGACAAACCTTTTCCATAGGAAAATAATCAGCAGAACCAGGGGTCACGATTTGAAGCTCCAGGAAGGAAGATTCAGAACCAATGTCAGGAAGTATTTCTTCACGGAGAGGGTGGTGGATGCCTGGAATGCCCTTCCGAAGGAAGTGGTGAAGACCAGAACTGTGAAGGACTTCAAAGGGGCGTGGGATAAACACTGTGGATCCATAAAATCAAGAGGCCGTCAATAAAGAGTGGGTGGCTAGCCAGAATGACGGCTACTGCCTGGAGACAATACCCTTATTCAATAAACATACACATGGTTACTGTGACTCCAACATCACTCTAAGCTACAACAGCAAGAGGAAATGTGGAAAAAAGGATTCGCACTCACAAAGCGGGGAGTAGCTGGCTTGTTACGGCGGTTACTACCCCAAACCAAATAAGCCTGATACTTCACTTTCAATGCATATCCAGCATAGCTCTCTGCTTCAACGGCAGGGGAGAAGAAAACCGATACTTCACGCATATCCAGCATAGCTCTCTGCTTCAGCGGCAGGGGAGAAGAAAACTGATACTTCACGCATATCCAGCATAGCTCCCTGCTTCAACAGCAGGGGAGAAGAAAAACTGATACTTCACGCATATCCAGCATGGCTCTCTGCTTCAACGGCAGGGGAGAAGAAAAACTGATACTTCACGCATATCCAGCATAGCTCTCTGCTTCAATGGCAGGGGAGAAGAAAAACTGATACTTCACGCATATCCAGCATAGCTCTCTGCTTCAACAGCAGGGGAGAAGAAAAAAGGATTCGCACTCACAAAGCGGGGAGTAGCTGGCTTGTTACGGCGGTTACTACCCCAAACCAAATAAGCCTGATACTTCACTTTCAATGCATATCCTGCTTCAACGGCAGGGGAGAAGAAAAACTGATACTTCACGCATATCCAGCATGGCTCTCTGCTTCAACGGCAGGGGAGATGAAAAACTGATACTACAAGCATATCCAGCATAGCTCCCTGCTTCAACGGCAGGGGAGAAGAAAAACAACCAATAAGGGCTGAATGGCACGGTCTGGGTAAAGCAGATGGGCATGGGTGTAGCTTGCTTATTGCGGCGGTTACTTCCCCTACTTCCCCTACTACCCATAACTAATCAAGCTTGATATTTCACTTGGTTGCAGCTCCATCACTGCTCTCTACATTAATGGTGGGGGTGGAAGGGAAATAGAACCAAAGAGCTAAGAGAAACAGATAAGTATGAGAAAAAAATGTGAAGCTTGCTGGGCAGACTGGATGGGCAGTTTGGTCTTCTTCTGCCGTCATTTCTATATGTTTCTATATTCCATGGATGTCTGTATGCATTTTACATTTTTCACAGCAAGACTTGCTTATTATTCTGGCTCCAAATATTAGGCTTAAAACAAAAGGAAAACCACTTTTAGCAATTATATGCCTTTCTCTCTTAAAATGCATTACTTCAGGTCTGTGCTTGGAGAATAACTACAACATTTTCAAATCAATAAAGACTTGGCTATTTCATCAAGCTTTTGATGGCATTTATATAGCATTTGTAGTGTGCTGTTTTTATTTATTAAGTTATATTTTTATTTTATTGATGGAATACATAAATGAATAATTTGTTTAGACCTTGTATTTATTAGTTTGGTATTGTAAACTGCTTTGATATGTAAAGTTAACTTGTAGTAAATTAAGAATTGTAATAAACAAAACTAAATCTAGGCCTCTCCCTCCTAAAGGCAGAGGTGAATTTCTTTCCTCCTTCAGGTCAGTTGACACAATGAGGATGGGAGATAATGGCTCTCACGTCAGCCCAGCAGCAGACATATGATAATCCTGAGAAGAGGCAGTAGTAGTGGCAGATCTGTCCAGTATAGTGCATGCCTCTGACCCACCTGTATGGCTTCGCTGGCCAGGGAAAACAACAACACCGGAGCCACAAGAGCTCCAATTGGTTGTGTGGTGTAAGCGACCCTGGCTCTGCTGCACAAACTTTGACCTGCAGAAAGTTGGTTGAACCTTGGCCTGTTTGCACACCCTATTCCAATACCTATGTATCAGAGAACAGTAACTGAAATGTATTTAAACATTTCTAGATCGCCAATTACCATTTCTTGGCGGTTTATAATACAACATACATAATCCTGAGAACACAAATATACATAAAATTTAGGACACTTTGCTTCCCCTGCTCTTTCCCTCTGCCCTCCCCTCCTATTCATCTCCAGAGTGAGTAAAATCCAAAAATTGCTAGATATCCAGATGGTCTTAAGAAATTTATTCAGATACCAAAGAAGTTCTTGGCAGAAAAGTTTGGGAAATATTGGGATAGCAATTGTTCATGACCATTGTCTGTTCTAATTTTTTTTTTTGGGGGGGGCTTATTTAATCAATAAATTTCTCCCCACTAAAAAAACATATTGGAAAAAATCTAGACTTTGATAAAGTTATTGTAGAGGGGACTTCCTGTAATGTGCTGTAGTCTGCCTGCAAGCTTATAGAGACACTAGATGAAATATTCTGCAGTTTGCAGTTTAACCCACTAAAAATGCTTGAACTTTATATTCCAAATAACTATAAGCACTGAATTGCAAAATAAAAATCTAAACTAGTTTTCATAAAGCAATCTACATTCTACAGTACAAATTAAAGTCCTCATGGCACAAATTGCTCATTGTAGAAAGTAGTGGAGTCCATTTGCATGTTTTCAGAAGCTTTCAGTCCATTATAATTTTCTATGAACTTGAGCTAACCTACATGCATAAAACTGAGGTTTGAAAGGCTTCAATGGATCTTTGCAATACAACAGAACCAAAGGTTGCAAGGATCACATAATTAGAAATATTGAATAAAAAAAAAATTATCTGCATGTCTTCAACTATTAGATTTCAAACTAACAACAGCGTATGTTAGGTAAATCACAACATTACAACATGTATTTATTTAGAATAGCTTTGGACTGCAAGCAATTATGTTTACTGATGATTATTCTTTAGTTAACAAAACCAATAATGAGAGGCCTGGAAACCCAAAAAATGCTATACTGATCGCAACACGGATTCAGGAAAACACTCAGCACGGAGACTCTCCTAACGCTCGCTGACACAGCAATCAGAGTTCTAGACGCCGGCCAATCCTACCTTCTGATTTTACTAGATATATCTGCCGTGTTCGACACCATCAGCTACAACATCCTGCTAACCAGACTAAGCGAGATTGGCCTAAGTGGCACCTCCATACAATGGTTTGGCTCCTACCTATCGAACAGAACATACAAAGTTACACTTAACAACAATGAATCAAAGAAATCCCCCCTCTCACATGGCGTCCTGCAAGGATCATCACTCTCCTCCAACCTCTTCAACATTTACCTGCTTCCATTATGCAAACTCCTCACTGACCTGGGCCTCCAATTCTACGTATATGCTGGTGAGGTCCAGATCCTCCTCCCCACGAAAGAAAACATACAGAACACACTATTACAATGGAACTCCATCTCATCCCAAATACTAAAACTCCTATCCCAGATATCGCTCACCCTTAACCACTCAAAAACAGAGATCTTATGCATATCTAACAAACCCCCAGCAAGAAATGTCCAATATTTCTCATTCACACAACATAAAATTCAACTTGTCACAACTGTTAGAGACCTAGGCATCACCTTAGGCTCCAAGCTCAACCTTAAAACACATATCAATGCAATAATAAAAGAGGGCTACTACAAATTACAACTCCTCAAAAAAAACTCAAACCCCTACTACTTAATCAGGACTACCAGTCAGTACTCCAGGTCCTCATCTTCTCCAAGCTTGATTATTGCAATTCCATTCCCTAGGACTCCCAACCTCCACCCTCAAGCCTCTCTAACTACTGCAAAATGCAGCAGCGAGATCCCTCACAAACAGCAAATGCTCCACACACATCACCCCCATACTGAAAGACCTCCACTGCTCTCCATAACTCAGAATTCAATACAAAGCCCTAACCCTCATGCACAAAGCCATCAACAAAGAAAAGACAGATTGGCTAAAAGACACCCTCCACCCACACAACTCACAAAGAAACCTGTGTTCCAAAAACACCGGACTTCTTATCATCCCCTCCAACAAACAGGCACACCTCACCTCAACAAGAGAACGTGCAATCTCAGTAGCAGGCCCCGCACTGTGGAATAAGCTTCCTTCAACATTCAGAACGAAACCCTCAACACAAATTTTCAAGAAATCACTGAAAACCTGGCTATTCCGGAAGGCATTCCAACCAACAAGTTAACCCCGCAACTCCGTAATCAACCAGAAAATCAATCCGGACCATTACTTAATACATGAACACCCCATTAAGACTACAGTAAATCTCAGACCAGACTTCAGAATAACCTATTTAAGTCCCCCGCCTCCCAGAACATCTGTAGACCTCAACCCTAGGGCTCATATACACCCAGTTTACCAACTTAGTCTGTTACACTGTTAGGATTATTTGACCTTGCCACCGATACGATACAAAGATATTATGATCTGTTGTCAAAGTACCTCACGAATCCACTATACTGTTAGAATAATAGGACGTTATTGCTGTTACGATGTAAAGATAATTTGACCCACTGTCAAATTACCCCACAAGTTACCATGTAAACCAATGTGATATTCCTTATTGAATGTTGGTATAAAAAAACAAGCAAATAAATAAAATAAATAAATAAGAATGCTTACTCCAGCTCCATACCTACACAGTGATAGTCATCCTGGAATGTAGGCAAGTCTGGATTTTAAAATAACTAAAATATTTAAAGTAGCTGGAAACTAAAGTTACAAATAAATCTCATAGTCACTATGAATCTACCAGTATCCTGAGAAACAGACCTGATTGCTACCATTGGGGACCGAATTTTAAAGTCAACCTCAATTTCTGAGTTGGTAGTAAGGATGGGCACTCATTACAATGAAGTAGGAAATAAAAAAATATTTTCTATTTTGTTGCATTTCGGGAATTAAAAAAAAACAATAGGAAAAAACATGAAATTTCTGTTGTTTTCCCTATTGTGTTTTAGGTAAGCAAAAAAAAAGATCAAATTAAAAAAACAAAACAGAATTCACCCCAACCCTTCCTGTTTATTTCAATATTGAGCCCCCACCCACCCACCTTCCCGACCTTCCCAGGACTCACCCAAAATGCCTGGGGCTCTAGCAGGGGGCCTGGGAGCAACCTCTCGCTCATGGGCTAGCAGCTGCCATTAGTCAAAAATGCACTGGCCACTCTTTGCCTTTATCTTGTGATAGGGACTAATGGTGCCATTGGGTAGCCACTGTCACATGGTAGGCAATAGGGATGTGTATTCTTTTAAAATGAATGGCCTATCTGCGACAAATATAACATATTCATTTGATGTGTTTGCTCCCGAACATGTATGAGCAAATCCCATGAATGAAACAGGACATTCATTTTATTCGTTTATGCTTCCCCATTTAAAAACATTGGCTGCATTAAAACAATAATATTGATATTATTTATTTCTGAGTTAGCCATGACTCTGGCTCTTCCTCCTCCCAGTTCATGTGCCCCTGTTTTATTGTAACTTTTGTTCACTTTGTTCTCTCTTTGCCTATTGTTCATATTGATGTTAATGTTTTTGCACCATTGTTTCTTGTAAACCGATATGATATGACTGGTATCATGAATGTCGGTATAAAAAAGCCCTAAATAAATAAAATAAATAAATAAATAAAACAATAAACTCTGAGGTTGGATAGATCATGTGGGAGTTTCCATAGCAATCAGCACTCATGCCTATGACTCGTATGAGGTTAGAGGAGAACCAGGATCTGTTGTCAAGGAAACCAGACTAATAAAGAAAGGGAACATCTCAGAGGGAAGCATTTTTCTAAATCAGTGAATCACTGAACTTTTCATCCTTTGTATTACAATCCCTGCCTGTTTCACTTTGCAGTTGGATTCTACCTCTCACTCATGGAGGATACATCCTGCTTTGCTGATGCTTAGAATTCTGTATTACTACAGTCTTCTGTATCAACAATGCTTTGGTTCAAGATTAGAAACATCCCATCTATTCTAATCCTGTTAGCTGTAGCTACTGTCACTAGGGATGTGAATCGTGTGCCCGATCGTTTTAACGATCGGGTTCGGCTGGGGGGGGGGGGGAAATCTGATCGTTACGAGATATGAATTGGAATCGGTTCTGATTCCAATTCACATCACTAATTTTTTTTAGTGAGGCCCGTGCCAATAAAAAAAAACCCCACCCGACCCTTTAAAATTACCCCCTTAGCCTCCCCCACTCTCCCGACCCCCCCACCCCCACCCCCCAAAACTTTTTACACATACCTGGTGGTCCAGGGGGGCCGCGAGGAGCGATCTCCCGTTCCCACGCTATAAGCTGCTCTAAAAAAAAAAAATGGCGCCGATAGCCCTTTGCCCTTACCATGTGACAGGGCAAAGGTAGCGCCGGCGCCATTTTGAATATTGGCAATACAGCCCGCATGCAGGAGATCGCTCCCGGACCCCCGCTGGACCCCCAGGGACTTTTGGCCAGCTTGGGGGGGCCTCCTGACCCCCACAAGACTTGCCAAAAGTCCAGCGGGGGTCCGGGAGTGACCTCCTGCACTCTGGCCGTATTGCAAGTATTCAAAATGGCGCCGGCGCTACCTTTGCCCTCACAATGTCACAGGTACCAGCACTGTAGCTAAACTCTGCCACAGTACTGAGTGCAGAGTTCAACCCCCAGTGCCTATACAAGTACAAATGGTGAAACTGAAACCAGCACCTCATCAACCCTTAGTGCAGCAGAGGCTATAAGATCAGTTTTGTCATCCTCTTCTGATTCAGAGCTTGATGGATCTCCCTTCAAAGGATTTCCTGAAGCAAAGCTGGGAGAGGCATTAGCTGAAAATCCTGTATTAGGAGGGTTTAGTCAGTGCTGTGCTAGCTTCCACTTCACTGACAGAGGAGAGAGAGGCAAGAGGACATGTTAGTGAGGGAGAGCAGGCTACACTGGCAGTGCAGGAACAGAGGATGAGTGAATCCTTTGCTGCAGTTCCTCAAGCTCCACCACCCCGACTTCAGTGCCAGCAGCGTTATCCATCCCCAAGGATGCAGATAGAGGCAAGGGATCACAAAACAAAAATCTGTGATCTGGAGTCATTTTCAAATGAGGGAGGACCTAGACTTTGCATGTTGTAACTATTGTACAAAGGACATCAGCCAAAGGAGGCAACTGGGCCACTTAAGCAATACTGGAATGGAGCATCACCTGAAAACGCAGCATCCCCTTTATATGCACCCGGGGATGGTAGTAGTAGTCAGGGGGTTCCTTCTGCAAGACAGAGGACACTAGACTTTGACTCCTTCTACCAGTCAGGTGGCAGGCCAGCAGCAGCAGTTTCCAACTATAGCTAAGAAGCGACAGCCCACAGTGGAGGAAATGGGGTGGTGTTCAGTGGTACTGTCACGGGGAAAAAGGCAGGCAGCATCCAAAGTGGTGACAAGGACTATCAGTGAGAAGGTTGCTTTAGACGTTCAGCCCCTGCAGGTCATTGAGAACTTGGGTCTCAGGTGTTTGTTGAAGCTTCTAGTGCCAAACTATAAAGTGCCCTCCAGGACCACTTTCAACAGAAATGTCACCCCCAGTTTGTACAAACCTTGTCTTAACTATGTGGAGGCACTTCTGGTGAAGGCACAGGAGAGCAGTGTCCATTTCACAAGAGACATATGGACATCCACAAACGCCTCTCACGCCTTCCTCTCTCTGATGGCAAGCTAATGGGACATGGCCAAGGTAGGGGTAGGCAGCAGCTCCACAGGGGCTGGAGTAACAGGTCACAGGTGGGCTTTGCTGCACACTCATCTGATGGATGGTTCCCATACCTCTGCCAATATTTTAATAGTGATTCGAGAAATGCTGGAGGGCTGGCAGCTGTATCAGAGAGCCAGAAATCTCAACGCAGGTTTCTTTATCACCAGGAAGCCCTGGGGCTGGGGTCTAGGGATCCAGAACATCCATACCTGCACGACTTACTAGAGAAGTGTAGAAAAACAGCTGGACACTTCCACTGAAGTATGAAGGTGGGTGACCTTCTCCATGAAAAGCAGGAGATATTAGAGATGCCTCACAAGCGTCTCGTCATAGATGTGGGTACCCGCTGGAATTCAACCTACATGATGCTGCAGAGGCTAGTGGAGCAGCTGACACCCCTGCATGATCTGTCTCGGGAAATGGAGATAGGCATGCAGGCTCCCCTAGGGCATCATGACTGGTCAATCATGAGACAGCCTGTGAAAATCCTGAAGCACTTTTAGGATGCCACAGAGGAGCTGATTGCTACAAGCGCCACCTTGGGAAGTGACATCCCAACAGTAAACCTTATGTTAGAAAAGTTGGAAGGCTTTCAACAGGAAAAGGGAATGAGAGGTGAGGTGTTGTGCTGTTTGGTGTCCTTGGAAAAGCAGGTGAAAGAGAGACTAGGATCTCTGACCAGAAGCTCCACATACATGCTCACAACATTAGGTGATCCACATGTGAAAGGGAGACTTGCACAGAAGGTGAGCAATCTGTCACATATGAAGTGCATGCTGACAGAGGATGTCTGTCAGCTAGAGAACCACAGGCTGAGGCAGAGGAAGGATGTAGCACAGGAGAAAATATCCTCACTGTCCAGGTCAGACAGCAGTGCAAGTCAGAGCAGCACCCTTTCATCACCACCTAGCACACCCTCCACAGGAAAATGGAAACAATCCTCACTTCTGTCCCAGGTGATCGCTAAAGCAGCTGGGGAGAAGGATTCACATCCAATACCACCAAAAGAGATGGCAGCTCAAATCTCAGTGACACGCTATCTCACTGAGACCATAGAGGACATGGAGACAGATGTGCTGGCATATTGGTCTCACAAGACTAACATCTGGCCAGACCTAGGAAGAGTGGCTCAGCGCTATCTCTCTTGTCCACCCAGTGTCCCCAGCGAAAGAGTGTTTTCCATGACAGGAGACATCATAAGCCCTCATTGCTCAAGGCTGTCACCACATTTGATGGAGAAGCTAATGCTCCTTAAAATTAATCTGCTTTTTCTTGGCTTTCTAGGTTTGCCATGTGAGTGGCAAGATGAATGAATGGAACATGAAGGTCCTATAGCTGCTGGCTGCTCCGCCTTTCTGCATGCTGTGCCTCAATAACAGCAATGGGGGCCTATATCCAGCAACATCCGGTGACTCTGATTGACTAACTGTATCTGCCTGCTCTGTCCACAGCACCATTAATTGGACCACACTTCACCAATGGCATTGATGCTGCTGTCCAGGCCTGAGATGCCAGATCGGCTGGAAAGGTTTGCAATGCTGAGTCCTGCCATGTCCCCAATACCACTAGTTGGGCCACACTACAACAACTACACTGTTGATGCTATCTAGGCCTGAGATGCAAAGTTGAGGGTTGGAAGAGATGCAGCGCTGTATCCTGCTGTGTCAATCACACCACCAGTGGGAACACGCTACAACCGCCACACTGCTGCTGCCTCCACAGTCCAAAAAGCCAATCCAAGGGCCATAACCACCCTGCTGCTAGTTTACATGTTTGATTGTTTATTTTTTGAGGCACGTAGAATACTTTCATATTCCTCCTTGTCATAGAGCAACTATCAGAAATGTACTACAGTCAAGGATCTGTTCCTTCAGCAAAACATTTATACTTCAAAACTGTTAAAGGGCCAACTAAAGACAATAAAATAGAACCTGTGGTGCCATTGGAGAGAGGAGAGCCAGGGTCAGGGGTTTCTGATTTGCATGGCGGGCGGAAGGAGAGCACTAGCATCCTTTCAGCTGCTCAGATGGTAACACTGGGTAAGATGCAGGCATAACCAGTGCTTATTTTGAGAAGAAGCAGATTATGTGCATCAGTCACTGTTGGTACAGGAAGAAAAGTCCCGCTAGTCTTCCTGGTCTATGCAAGAGCTTGAGCTTGCCCTCTCTCTATCCAGGCAAGCTGCGTCTGCTCATAAAGAGGTCGATTTTAAGACCCACACACGTCCATGTGTGCATGGTTCCCAGCGCACGCACATGGATGCGTTGATTTTATAACATGCGTACACCGGTGCGCACATGCGTGCTGGATTTTAAAATTCATGCTCGCATGTGCGGGCAGCCCGCAACTCGCGCGTGCGCGCGTGTGGGGGGGGGGGGGGGGGGGGCGCGTTATAACGTACACACAATTACGCGATTGGCTGGTCCCCAGTTCCCTCCCAGGAGCAGACTGGGAGGGAACTTCCCTAACCCTACCCTTCCTACCTTTTCCCCTCCTCTAACCTAACCCTAACTAGTCCCTTACTTTTTATTTTAATACTTTACTGCTCCTCTGGAACAAAAGTATCTTCTGCGCACTGCTGGCTGCCGGCGCACACTTCCCTGGGACAGTGGCTAATGGCGCTGTCCCGGGCTATGCCGCCTCTTCCAGCAGGCTCGGCTCGGCACATAACGGGAGGGTTATGTGTGTGGCCGGGCAATGCATACAACCCTCAGGCTGTATGTACAGAAAACAATCCAGACCTTCCTGCTTCAATGGGCATTATTGTGCCAGCCTCACCATTCACTCTGTGCCCCTCCATAGAGGCCCAAACTTAGGAAGCATTCCCCTGCTTCAACTCAAAGCAGGAAGAACTAAGAGAGGTGACGAGTACCACAGAAACAAAGAAATAGCCTAGTGGTACTAGGAACTGAAAGCCTTGCTCACAATTGGAAAAAAATCATTGTGGAGTTCCCCACCCACAAAAATATTACAAAGCACTATAATTAGCCATTGCTTGTCCAGGACAGAGCCTGCCTGCAGGTTCAATTCCCTCAGCAACAGCAGCGCTTGGGAGTTTCTGGCTTAACTGATCCCATCACACCAGCAGCACACAGCTAACAAATTTTATGATTCATAAATAAACATCTTAAAAATACATCAAACTTCATTAAGAAATCAAAATAGGAACAGGAACTGCTTCAGGACAGCTTAGCCTGGGCAGCTGCATTAGAGAGTGGGGATGGCCAGGACAGAGCTGCGCTGGAAGCAGTCAGTCAGACTCTGGAAACGCCGGTGGTAGCCCCCATTCTGGCTCACCCACTGCTTTAGGTTCCACTTGCTTGGCAGCTTCCTAGAGAACCTTGGATAGCTCCTCATGGCATGACTCTGCTGCAATCCACTGCCTCCTTTTCCACAAATGCAACCTCGGAGGCATGACTACGCTGAGCTTTACTACCTCTTTTGCCCCAAATGCCACTACTAAGGTGAAGCAAGCAGGGAGGTCAGTGGGATCACATCTCAGTGGTGATGTTTGGTAAACACCACCACTGGGGCATGACTCCACTGAGATCCTCTGCCTCTTCTACAAAAACCACAAGAATAACTTATCCTTTATCAGCCTGGCTTACTCCAACCCTAACCACTGAGGCCTGTCACAACTACAGCATGCCATGTTCCAAGCATTACCAATGAGACCTGTCTGTGACAGGGGCAGTTTGTTTTCTGTGACAATGTGGCACTGTATAAAATCCTTCTTTGTATGACCCTTGCACTATGTAATGAATGTACATAGCAAGCATCAGGAGTTCACTGTGCTCTGCCTGTAATAAAAGTAATTCTCTGCTATCTGTGTATGTTCTGTTCACACTATGGGGCAGATTTTTAAAAAATACGCGAGCGCTGAAAGCAGGCGTAACTTTGCGCACGTCGCCGGCAGCTCCGCTCCGTCCTCCGGTCCCGGGGGCTGGTCCAGAGGCCTCGACCACGCCCCCGGGCCCGCCCCCGAAACTCAGCGTCGTTTCGGGAACGCCCGCGGACACGCCCCCTCCCTTCCCTTTTCGAAAGCCCCGGGACTTACGCGCGTCCCAGGGCTTTATGCGCGCCGGCGGCCTATGCAAAATAGGCGCGCGGGCCTTTTAAAATCCGCCACTAAGAGTATATTGATTGTAACACTACATGCCCCTAAAATCAATCTATGCCTTGAGGTCCCCATGCCACTGTGCCTATTTCCATACTCATAACTCTATATCTTTTGCTGTTGATGCCACTGTAGTTGCATTTTACCCCTCTTTTGATGCCTTGGAGTGTTCATGTTTCTATTTGTGCTACTTTGCCCCTCTCCCAGTGTCTTGAGCTATTCATGACACTCTTGCTGCCCCTTTTGTCTTGGTGTCTTGGGGTGGTGCTGCCTCTGCTTCTGATAACTGCCAGAAAGTTTCATAAAATTTGAATGGAAAAAATTTCATAAAATTTGAATGGAAAAAATTTGAATGGAAATTTGAATGGAAAAATAGGATTCATTGCTTCCGCCGATTAACTTTAATGGAAATAAATGAAACAAATGACAGAAATGAAATGAATTTGTTTCCAATCTGAACCTAACAAACTGAATGAAATAGGGGGAAAAAAACAAAACAAAAATCTAAACAGAACTAACAAATGTTTCCATGCAGACTCCTAATAATTATCAGCTGACAGAGGAGGAGAAAGAGGAGCATTTCAAAACACAGAGAGAGACTCTGAAATGAGGGCAACAAAAAAATAAATATTAAAGGGTCCATATTCAAAGGCATTTAGCCAACTAACTTATGAGTAGAGGCATACTAAGGGGAGGGTGAGGGGGCGGTCCACCCCGAGTGATAATAGGGGGAGGGGTGCTATTACCGTGGTCCTGTGGCAGCATGGAGAAGTAACGTGCTAGCAGGGTTCCTGCACCCCGCCAGCAAAAGTGAGCTCCTGCGGTGGAAGAGGCGGCAGATGAAGAGGCCCTGCTTTGCAGCCAGCCTTCGAAGAAGAGGTCCAAAATGTGTGTGAGCGCGCAAGAGATTGACCCTGTGAGAGTGAGTTCCTGTGTATGAGAGGGTGTGTGTGTGTGTGTGTGTGTGTATGAGAGGGGTGCATGTGTTGTGTGTGTATGTATGTGAGTGTAAGGGTGCCTGTGCTTGTGCATGAATGAGAGAGTGCCTGTGCATGTGGGCCTTGTATGTATGTGTGTGAAAGGGGCTAAAGTTTGTACCTTCTCCTCCAATCCAGGAAAATCTCAGGATGACTAGAAATCTAAAGATCCCAGGTAAGGCGAACGAGAGCTTTTATTTTATTCTTGTTAGTTTTAATTATTAGATATGTCTTATTTTGAAATATGTTATTAGTGTTTGGTAATTCAGCTGTTTTGATATGTATATATATTTTTAGTATGGTTTTACTATTCTGATTGATTTATATTTCTTTATTGTACTGTTTTGAGGAATAGTGATGTTCTGCTTTTCCATTATTGCACTGCATACAGAATCTGGCTTGTTGTTTCCAGTTCAGTTTTTGTCTGGATGTGTGCTTGTGTAAGAGTGTGTGGGTGAAAGATAGAGGAAGTGTCTATGTTGTGAGAGGGTCTCTCACACACACATATGCTTCCTCTATCTCTCTTTCTCACACACAATACTTCCTCTGTCTCTCACCAGGTGTGTGTGTGTGTGTGTGTGTGTGTGTGTGTGTGTGTGTGAGAGAGAGAGAGAGAGAAAGGAAGCATATTGTGTGTGCATGTGTGTCCCCGGTCTACGACAATCTTAGGCTGACAAATTTGGAGAGCTGGAGATTTTTTAAATCCTTATTAGTTTTAAATATTTGGTGTTATTTGATGTCTGCATTTTGAAAATATTTTATCGATGTTTAGAAAATTTTAAAATTATATATAGGGGGGGGGGTGCCAAAGG
This sequence comes from Rhinatrema bivittatum, assembly GCF_901001135.1. Classification (NCBI taxonomy): domain Eukaryota; kingdom Metazoa; phylum Chordata; class Amphibia; order Gymnophiona; family Rhinatrematidae; genus Rhinatrema; species Rhinatrema bivittatum. The sequence continues at coordinate 184,896,505 of NC_042621.1, forward strand.
AAGTATCCACCCTGGGTGCCAAATACTTTAGGTATGTCACTGCTTATGAGTTATCTGGCTAAATGTCGAGTTTTGAATATTTTTGGCACTTATCTGGCATTTGGCTACATAACTCATTATCTGGCTAAAATGTAGCTAATTAACACAGGGCGTTTTGGGGCCATTCTGGGGTAGAATTAAATTAAAAACAAAAAAAAAAGGGGGGGATGAATATCACAATCTCTTAAACCCCAGCAGTTTCTTTTGTAAATAAGGTGTTAGCAAGCCAAATGATGGGCCCTTCAATGAATGGGCCACCCGGACTATTCAATCAGTCATCTTAAGGGAAAGTCTTTCAAATACTGTAAACAAATTATAAAAGGTTATCTTTTTAAAAAAAAAAAAATTATGTGCAAGTAAAATGTTGAATAAACCAAACAATCGGTCTTGTAAGCATAGTCTCATTGTCCTTCTCGTGTGTACAGAAGGCCTTTATGCGAGCTAAATGTAGCCACTGTGAGTTGCTATTTCTGCCATCACAGCAAAAAGCCTCTCAATAAGTCACTTGTGTTTTACCCTTGTGTAACAGGAGGATGTTACAAGTACATGAGATCTTCAGAGACCCACCATGGATTGCATATGCTTGGGGCGATAATTTAACAGATGTATTAGTACACTCTGATTCTGTGATTTCTCAGACTGATACTACTAATGGAACTGGCTCTCATCGCCCATGTGCCAATTGTTCTGTTCAATATCTATGAATAGTAGCTCCGTCTTCATTCCTCAGTGGATTTTACAGTTTGCTTGAGACATTTTACTACATGTATTTCTTTAAGGGTCATTTCTATGATTCAATGTCCCTGTGAGAAATTTTATGTGGGAAAATCCAAGCACAATGTTGAGCATCGATCAAATGATTGCACTGTTGTGAAAATGTGCCACTAGTTTCACATTGTGTCCAATCCTCACATCTTTTTGAAGATAAGAACATAAGAACATGCCATACTGGGTCAGACCAAGGGTCCATCAAGCCCAGCATCCTGTTTCCAACAGTGGCCAATCCAGGCCATAGGAACCTGGCAAGTACCCAAAAACTAAGTCTTTTCCATGTTACCATTGCTAGTAATAGCAGTGGCTATTTTCTAAGTCAACTTAATTAATAGCAGGTAATGGACTTCTCCTCCAAGAACTTATCCAATCCTTTTTTAAACACAGCTATACTAACTGCACTAACCACATCCTCCGGCAACAAATTCCAGAGTTTAATTGTGCATTGAGTAAAAAAGAACTTTCTCCAATTAGTTTTAAATGTGCCACATGCTAACTTCATGTAGTGCCCCCTAGTCTTTCTATTATCTGAAAGAGTAAATAACCGATTCACATCTACCCGTTCTAGACCTCTCATGATTTTAAACACCTCTATCATATCCCCCCTCAGCCGTCTCTTCTCCAAGCTGAAAAGTCCTAACCTCTTTAGTCTTTCCTCATAGGGGAGCTGTTCCATTCCCCTTATCAATTTGGTAGCCCTTCTCTGTACCTTCTCCTTCGCAATTATATCTGTTTTGAGATGCAGCAACCAGAATTGTACACAGTATTCAAGGTGTGGTCTCACCATGGAACGATACAGAGGCATTATGACATTTTCCATTTTATTTACCATTCCCTTTCTAATAATTCCCAACATTCTGTTTGCTTTCTTGACACCTAGATCTCTTTCTTGGGTTGTAGCACCTAATATGGAACCTAACATTGTGTAACTATAGCATGGGTTATTTTCCCCTAAATGCATCACCTTGCACTTATCCACATTAAATTTCAGCTGCCATTTTGATGCCCAATTTTCCAGTCTTACAAGGTCTTCCTGCAATTTATCACAATCTGTTTGTGATTTAAGTACTCTGAACAATTTTGTATCATCTGCAAAATTGATTATCTCACTCGTCGTATTTCTTTCCAGATCATTTATAAATATATTGAAAAGTAAGGGTCCCAATACAGATCCCTGAGGCACTCCACTGCCCACTCCCTTCCACTGAGAAAATTGTCCATTTAATCCTACTTTCTGTTTCCTGTCTTTTAGCCAGTTTGCAATCCACAAAAGGACATCACCACCTATCCCATGACTTTTTACCTTTCCTAGAAGCCTCTCATGAGGAACTTTGTCAAACGCCTTCTGAAAATCCAAGTATACTACATCTAAAGTTCACCTTTATCCACATGTTTATTAACTCCTTCAAAAAGCTGAAGCAGATTTGTGAGGCAAGACTTGCCTTGGGTAAAGCCATGCTGACTTTGTTCCATTAAACCGTGTCTTTCTATATGTTCTGTGATTTTGATGTTTAGAACACTTTCCACTATTTTTCCTGGCACTGAAGTCAGGCTAACTGGTCTGTAGTTTCCCGGATTGCCCCTGGAGCCCTTTTTAAATATTGGGGTTACATAAGCTATCCTTCAGTCTTCAGGTACAATGGATGATTTTAATGATAGGTTACAAATTTTTACTAATAGGTCTGAAATTTCATTTTTTAGTTCCTTCAGAACTCTGGGGTGTATACCATCCGGTCCAGTGATTTACTACTCTTCTGTTTGTCAATCAGGTCTACCACATATTTTAGGTTCACCATGATTTGATTCAGCCCCCTAAATAATAGAAATTCAAGAACAACAAAGAATCACAAAATCAAAAAAGCAATGTCCCTTGTCATTTAATTCAAAATATTCCTGAGCATATAGGAAAAAGAAATATTTGATTAGAGGACCACCATTCTTTCAGTTAATACACCAATTGTATGCTGAAAATTTGCTAGGTCCACTTTTATATTTTTTGGAGATTTTTTTTTCACTATGCAAATAAAATTGTCCACATCATAAAGATATCATTGTAAACTCTATCCTGACTCAAAGCATATAAAGTGAGCGAAGTAATTGATACATAGGCAATTGCAAAAAACAGAGTGCACTTGGTGAATCAAACGTAGAAAAGACCCTGACACAGATCCATGTTTCAAGCTATGTCTGCTTCAGGGGGATTGAATCCCTTTCTTTTAACGCTCACTGGTGGTCAGTCCTCAATTTGCTCAACATTTTTAAAATGTGCAGGAAACCAGTGGATTTAAATAGGAAACAGGATGTGCTATCACTACATCTCAGCAGGTTAGATCAAAGAGTACCAATTAATCTCTTTGAGATCCTGTGGGGCTACAGAACTCAAATAAAATATCCAAAATTGTTCTCTTTTATTCAATTGCTCTTGGATATCCCCCCCTCCCCACATAGGGGGGAGATGCAGCTGTTCCAAAACTGATGAGAGCACTGTATGCAATGAGCAACCAGAGGGGCAGAAAGTTTGGAAATATTAATACAGCTCCTGTATTCAATAAGTCTTACCCTAACGCTCCGTTTTGTGCGGTCCACATAAATGAGATCACAAGGGCAATGTATCAAATAAACAGCCCTTTGTGACAAACCATTAGTACTTGAAGGAAGTTTGATTTTACGATGTGACTTCGGGTGTACTCATGAGGTGCCAGAAAATGACAGGGAGCACATATATATCCCATGTGCTGCATGGAAAATGCCCTTGATAATTTCCACAGGTAGAGAACAACTCGAGGCATTATAATCCGAATGTACAAGGATGTCCCTGCTATTACAACCTCGAGAGAGAGAGAGACATTCTCGGAGACTCTGCAAAAGTTAATGTAAAGAGAGAGCTCGCTAATGTGATCTTAGGATATAACTATATCCTTAGAGCTGTCAGTAAAACGTAAAACACAAGTAAGTTGTGGATCTGGATCTTTGGTTTGTATGATAATAAAAGACAGTGACTGGCAAATAAGGCTGTCTTTAAGCTTTCTTGATAAGAAACCTAGGGTATCCGCATTGCAAAAAAAAAAACAAACCGCTGGAACAGGTCTTCCGATTGTGATTTAAACTCCCCGATGGAGGAACAAATCCGTCTCAAATGAAGACATTGTCTGACTGGTAGTCTATCTTTTAGTCTTTTAGGATGACAGCTTGAATACAAAAGTAACTGATTGTGATCTGTCTCTTCCCTGAAGAGCGTAGTTGTTATTCTGCCTTTGTCTTTAATGATGGCGATATCAAAAAATGAAATCTTGGCATAACGACTGTTCATGGAAAATTTAAGATGATGGTCCAAAGTATTTAGCCAAGCTAAAAACATCTCCAAATGTCCCGCATCCGATGTCCAAATATATCGCCCCCACAGCAGAATATATTGAAAGAAGTGGTTGTACTGTGTGCAAAAATAAAAGGGATGAGATTAATTCTTCATATGATGCTCTCATATCTGTTTCAGAATCCTAATTCTAAAATAATTACAAAATGAGTGAAGTAACACAGATTTGGGCAATCTGTGTAATACTATGAGGGAAATATTTTTCATTAAATAAGTAAATATTCACCGTAACAAAAATAGGCGAATAACATCTTTCTGTACCTTTACAGTTGCTGATAATTTCAAACGGTAGGAGAGCCCTGGAAGCTTAAATTATAGGCACTACCTGGTTTTTCTCTTCAGTGCACCCTCATGAAAGGTAGTAACTATTCTTTTAGCTAGAAGAAAAAGCAACTGACTTGGAAGAGAAGTTCTAAGCAAATGTTTCAAAAGACCTTCCAGCTCTATCTCTCTCTGTTATCAGGCTCGGAGAGTTGGGAGTGGGTGGGGGCAAGGAAAGGTTAATTTACTTTAGAGAAGGCCACAGAGTGGTCTGGAGGGCGACCCTGCCCACGAGCCGTCATTCAAATGCTCCAGATTAGGAAACTTTTCGATCGGAATTGGATTAGCCGAGCACATTGAAAGCAGCAGCAGCCTCTCTTCTTGAGCAGGCCTGCCCCACTCCCTCCCTCCGGAGGTGGCAGGAGAATAACAACAGAAGACAAGGTGCGATTCTGCTCCATGAATAGCACCTTTGTGATTCAAATCCGTAGACCTCCTTGTTGCCAGATTTGTATCTGCTCGTTAGCGTGGATTTTGGAGAGGGGGGGAGGAAAAGAGTAAACAGGGCTCCGATGTTCATTTGCGTCACCCCTGTGCGTTCTGGCCTCGCTTCTAACAGAGCGATCGGGCTGGAAATCCAAGATAACAGGCGGGGAGGGCGCTTCTGCAGATAGCAGGGAGCATGCAAAACTGCAGGCTGCAAAATTATTCAGTCACTTTTCTAGTGTTGTGCTCTTTCCGCAATTTATTGTATTACGGAAAAGTAAACCATGTTTAATTTCTATTATTGTGAAGAGTAGGAAAACCACATTTTACAAATTCAGAGAAAACGAGCTGATAATAGTCTCTTCTAAAGTGACAATGTTAGTGATCCTGATAGGCTAAAGAGGAAACCCGTTTTTAGTGCTTACATATACCATAAATAGCCAGCACTGGCAGTAATAGGGACCTTTTTTCAGCGCTGCGTCCTGTATCGCATGTTAGGATGTAACATAGGGGGAAATAGCTTGGAACCAACTGCTCTTTGCTCATGGACAAAATATCTTGCAGATAAGGACCTTATTGCAAAAAAAAAAACAAAAACAAAACCCCAAACTGTGTATTCATGAAAAGGTCAAAAGAAGATGTACGGCCAGGATGACCAGAAGAGTCTAATGGTTCTAAAAAAAGCAATCGCGGTGTCCTCCCCTCCCCAGGAGCCTTAGTTCTGGCCTCAGTCCATTGCAATGTGCTAAGCATGGGGACCTGCAGGCAGAGGAAAGAAATGACAATGGTCTTAACTTAGCCTGGAACAATGCAATCGATGGGTAATGTTTATTCAGCCTTCCTCGTTTATTAGCGTTTTATCCGCTCTGTCAAAATGTCATCAGAACATTAACCGAATAATTAGATTTGCAAGGCATTTAGAGAGCTTGCATAGACGAGTAGCATGGATGGGCTTCTCCATAGCTGGCCCCGGAAGCCTCCGGACCCCCAGGGGCTTGTACGTTCAGGCTTCAGAGTTGCTACTTTGAGCTGCCCTGTGGCGTTAACATGCTGAGGGTGACCTTCCTGACGGGGGCGCTCCTTCTGCTTTCCCACCAGGCCGGCTCCCTCAGGAAGCACCTGGAGGAACCGGGGAGAGGAGCCTCCCAGAGTCAGAAGTCGCTCTCTTCAGCGCTGGTTTCCGAGGCCGTGCAGAGGCTTCAGCGGGTGTTTGCCCTCGGGGAGCCCCCCCATCGTGCCCTGCCCCGCAGGAAGCCCCCCCAGTTCATGGTGGATCTGTTCAACGCGGTGACGACGGACGCGGATGGGATCGCCAAGGCGCCCGGGCTCCTGCAGGGCAACGTGGTGCGCAGTTTCCAAGATAAAGGTAAGGTCAAGTGCCAGCAAAGGCCGACGTCTTTTGCGGCTTTTTCAAATTGTTGTGCCATGTATTTTGAAAAACAATCTTCTGGTGCTTTTCAACTATGTTTACTGTGCTAATTGCCTAAAACAGGTATGTTTTATATACATTTGAGTAGTACAGGGCTATTATTATTGTAACAGGTTTGTGCTCTTTCTAATTGTGCTAAATTATATTCCAGTTTTTAGTTTGTTAATCGAGCAGGCAGGCAGTGTCAATTTAATGTTTAGTTAGAGATTGGCACTAGTTTAGATTCTTGCTTTCTTCCCTGACTAGTCCTGTTTTGGTGAGCTCTCTGAAATGGAGTTGTCGATTACCTTACACTGACTTTCAAATATACTTTTTTTCCCCCCCTCCCAGTTCACTTGGATCAGTCTTATTTTTATTTCAACATATCTTCAGTTGGAAAAAATGAAAAAATACTGAAAGCAGAGTTACGAGTTTTCAAACTGAAACAGAATTCTGGATCGGGGAAGTTCTCCAGACATCACTTTTGCAGAGTAAGTGACACTCTCTTTAGACATCGGTTCGGGGGGGATACCTATGAAATCTGACCTTTAAGGGTCATTTGGTTAATATGCTTTTCTGACACATATTATCCATTGCAAATAACCTACTGTCATCTTTTCAAGGTGGATGTGTATGAGCTGCTGGACAGTGGAGCAAAGCCATGGAGAGGAAACCTGATCGTCTCGAGGCTTTTACCTCTGCACTTGCAAGGGTGGGAGGTGTTCCATGTCACACGGACAGTGAGTTGAAAGGTTTAGATTCCTACCAATGCAGTTTCCTTATTCAGCAGCACAGCCAATAGACAATTTATCTGGCTAATGTTAAGAGAATACATTGTCACAGATATTAGGAGGAATACTGAATTAAGTCCTAATTAGCTGAATAAACGTATAAGGCTAACTTTAGGACTGGTCTACAGCATGACCAGACAACTGGAAACGTTATTTGGCTAACTCTGAATACTGGAGTTAGATGGATAAATTAACCTGGCTAACTTAACTCTGCCCTGGGACTCTACTCCCCTCCCCCCCTTCCCACTTGCCTTCAATTTATCTGCATAACTTTTATCCAGTTAAAGTTAGCTGGATAAATTGGAGCTCTTCAGATTGGTAGGAAATTTAAACTGTCTAAATATTGACCAGCTTGTGTTTAAAATGGAAGAGGTTGTAATGAAACGGAGAAGGGGGGTTGAATATTTCACTGACAGAGGTGTAAACCTCAAAACTCTGTTGTAATCACATTGCTATTTAGATTCTTGAACTCAGACTTGACTACACTCTCTGATGGTCTTATTTCTATCTAGGGTTGCCAACTGCTCGGTTTTGGACCAGGCTGCCAGATTTTCAGATAAGCTGTACAGTACTGGTCAGAAGCACTGACTGGACACTGAAAATCCAGATTTTGCAGGAAGCTGCTTTTCTTTCCCACAGCTTCCTGATCACAGGGAAAGACAAAGCCTGGAGCAGCGCTGTGTCCCTGTCCTCTTGGCTCCTTTCCTGTGTTGTGATTGGATGGGATGGGGAGAAGAGGCAGGGCATAGCACCGCCCTCAGTTCCCAGTGGCTCCACAGATCTCTGCAGCAATGGCCCTCTGGATCCCTCCCCCTCCCTCACTGAGTGCTGGGTCAAAACCCGAGAGAGGGGCTGCAGTGAGCCAGCTGAGGGATACAGGAACAGAGGAGGGGAAGGTGGAGAAAGATACGGCAAGAATCACAGGGTGGGGAAAAGGGAGAGATAGAAGGGACCCAGAAAAAAGGGGAGGGAAAGGAAAATAGATACATGGGGAGCAAGGAAGGGAAGTGAGACAGAGGGAGCATGGAAGGAAGGCAAGTTACAGGGAAGGGGAGATGCACAGTGGGAGCATGAGGGGCGGAGGGAGACATAGAGGGGTGAAGGGAAGGAACAGAAGAAGCACAAAGGAGACAAGGGGACACAGGAGGAAAGGAGATAGAGAAAAAAGGAAGGCATTGGGGAGGAGAGAGAGACACCAGGTAAGAAGAAAAAGAAAGACAAGCATTGGGAGGAGGAGGGAGGGGCTAGAGATGGGCAGCACAAGAGAGGGGTGCATAGAGGATGGAGAGGGCATATTGAGAGGTGGCACAAGAGAGAGAGAGAGATGAAAGTCTGGGAAGATTTTAAAGAAAGGGAGAGTGAACCACCTGTGTCTAAAAGAGGAGGCTATGTGTTTGGGAGGTTGTATATATGTATGTATGATGGAGGAGGCTATGTATATGAAAGAGGAGATTATGTATTTGGGAGTATATTTGTCTGAGAAAGGAGGCTGTGTGGGAGTGTGCATGTGTGTGTGAGAGAGGAGGTTGTGTGTTTGGGAGTATGGGTGTGTATGAGAGAGGAGGCCGTGTGTTTGTGAGTATGTGTATGTACATAAGCGAGGAGGCTGTGTGTTTGGGATAGTGTGTGTGTGTTTAAGAGAGGAAGCTGTGTGCTTATAGGGAAGTATGGAGGTGGATGTGTATATGAAAGGCTTTAGTTGTGATAGAGAGCAAAACTGCATGAGAGAGGCTGTGGTTGATGTGGTTGGGGATATTTGAAATATAAAACAAAGTATATTGAAGGGGGTGCTTGAAAGCCAAGTAATGAGTGGATTGACAACTGACAGTAGTCTGTAACCTCCCACCCCACAAAGTATTAAGTTTATTGAGGTGTCCAGTTATGGTCCATGGAAAAGTTGACCACCCTATTTCTACCTCTCCTTTTTTGTTCAAAGATGTTGAATTTTTTTGTTTTAACATTTGTTTGGAACAACTGAATAGGGATTTCACTTTCCTATGGTACCTGAATGATTTGTGTTAATCATTTATGACATCGCACTTAATTATACTTATACTTATCTTTCCTGACTCTAACTTCACTGCCAATGTTATAGAAAGATAAAATAACAAGAAAGCCAGTTTGTTTACCATAAATGGTGTTTTCACTAGATAGCAGGATGAATTAGCCAAGACATGTTGAGGTGATATCTGGCAGCACTGAATGACCCCTTTCTCTTACCTAATAGAGCTTTATGCTCTACTGAGCAAGTGTGGGAATTCCCATATGGGTGTTGCCTTGTAAGCCCCCTCAGTGAATTTCAGAGCTAATCAAGCTAGGTAGTCAACTTTCCAAGGAGGTGGGTGGGTATTTTACATGGCTAATTCATCCTGCTATCTATAGATAATACTGTTTATGGTAAGCAAACTTGCTTTTTCCTTCAACAAGCAGGCTGAACCAGCCATGGCATGTGAGGAGTCCCAAGCTGAGAGTTGCATTGGAACATTTACTGAGTAAGCAACCAAGACTCCACTATGAAGAGCAGAGTGAGCAGGCTACACAAAACTGCTTGTCTGAATTTACTGCCATTCCTGGAGAGATTTTCCATACAGTAGTGGGTCCTATAAAGATGGGCTCTGACAACCATGTTGCAGCTTTGCAAATGTTTTCGAGAGGTATAGCTTGCAGATGAATCACTGATGTGGACATGGCTCTAACTTGTGGAGCCTTAACCAACCCTGGATTTATCAGTAGACACCCATGTCTGTGCCTAGTGTTGCAAACATTTAGGGACAGCAGTCTAGCTAAGATTTGCTGTGTTCCAGCTCTGCTGAATCTCATTTAGCAGAAAATAATCCTGGCCTTGACTGGAATGTAAACTGTAAGCCTGATAGTTTATAGCAGTGTGCTATGCATGCAGTCTGCTAACTAGCTGGACAGTGTACGATCGGCCACTGGTATGCTTAGTCCAATAGGATTGTAAAAGATTAATAGTTGTGAAGTATGACAATGTGGCAAAGTTTTCCTTTTGTAATAAGCCAGGACTTTTTTTTTTCAACAGACTAAGGAACGAAGGACTTTTTCTCCTTCATGTGCATTTGGACTTAGAAAGAATGTAGGTATCACAAGAATTGAATTATATGAAAAGCTGAAAATAGCTTTGGTAGACACTTCAAATGGATGCAAAATACCACCCTATTGTGGAAGAACTGTATATAAGGCAAATACTGAATTAAGCCTGAAGTTCACTGACTCCTGTAGTAGATGTCACAGCAACGAGGGATACCACTTTCCAGGCTAGAAACGTAAGAGAAACTGGTTAGAAAGGCTGAAACAGTAGTTTCATAAGCTGTGCTGGAATGACATTTAAGTCCCATGGAACAAATGATTCATCGGTGGAGGTTAAATATGCAATAGGAGTTTCATAAACTTAGATACCAATGGGTGAGTGGAGACAGATTTATTGTTGATGAGAATATGGAAAACTGCTATAGCACTGAGATGTATTCTGATTGATGAGATGCTAAGACTGAAATCAGAAAGAGAGAGCAAATAGATCAGCAAATATATGGGAACAAACACAAATGGAACTGATGTGTTGTGAAGAATCCTTTCCAATTAAAAGCATAGTATCTTCTAGTTGAGGATTTTGTAGCAAAATTAATATGTTCTTACTCTCCTTGGATAAGGAGGGATCTTTTATTACTGAGCATTCAACAACAAGTTGAATGATGGAAGGTTCAGAAGAAAAAGACTTCCATCTTCTCAAGTAAACAGTACTAGGTCTGAATTGAGATGGATCAGAAGACTACTGAATAGCTGTATGAGATGCCCACAGCAAACTTGACTGGGCCATGCTAGAATCATGAAGATTAGATGAGCCAAGTCTTGGAGTACCTCTTTGTATTATTCATTATCAGTATAATTGGTAGGAAAGTATACATGAAATCTGTACTGCGAATGAGTTGAAAAACTTTCTTAACAGATCTGTTTGCTTAGAATAATGGAGCAAAAACTGGCCTGCTTCCTGCTCTCTTCCATTGGAAAAAGTTCAATTGTTGGAATGTCCCAGAGGCTGAATAGCTTGTCAGCCATTGATTTCCACTCATGGGGTGGAAGAACTTTGTTACGGTGATCTGCTAATATGTTGGCGATCCTGGAAGGTATATGGCTTGCACACCATCTTGATACTTTCATGCCATTCTCACACCTCTATTGCTTCCTTGTAAAGAGTCCATGACCCTGTGTCCCCTTGCTTGTTCACATAGTACATAATTACTTAGTTGTTGGTTTAGATGAAGATTCTCCTCCCATGGAGATGGTGTGTGACAGTTGCTAGGGCATACCTGAGCATGCTCAACTCTAAAAGATTGATTGGAAAATGATTCTCTATTGGAGACTGAAGTCCTAGAGTTTGATAGGGCCCCATCTGAGCATCTCATCCATCATCTGACACTGTTACATGGTGAAGGAATGATCAAAGTGGTGCGCCTCCTTGAAATATGAGAGAATCCAGTCATGAGCACAATTCCTTTTTATGTAATTCAAAATTTATCCATTGGTTCCTAAGGATTGGGATAGTTGGGAGCAAAGTCTCCATTGTCGAATGTTTAGTGGAAACACATGGATCGATGCCAGCCTATGACCTAAAACAAGTAGTATTTCTTTGATGGATGCCAGACCTGTGTTCAATAGCCTGTAAATGAGTGATCTGAGAGTGTTCACTCAATATGACAGAAGAATATTCCTCTCTTGTAAAAAATCTATCCAAGAGACCATGGATTGGTTGGTTGGGAAGGACCAGAGTAGATTTCTTAAATTAATCTGAAACTCAAAGTCTGTAGTAGTTGTATTGATTTCTGCAGGGAGGTTAATACCCCTTCCTGATAGTCTGCCATGAACAGCTGAAGGTCCAGATATGAAAAAAATTGGATGCTTTGAGGTGTAGTTGTGCTGCTACTACTGCTAGGCACTTGGTGAAGTGGGCATAAGGAGAGTACTTTATACTGATAGTGGAAAGAAGCTACCATGACGTGGTAGGGAGTCAGTGGGAGGGTTGGATAGGGATATGCACATAAGCTTCTTTCAGGCTGAGAACACACATCAATTCCCATTTTTGGATCAAAGGAAGGATAATGTTGAAGGAAGTCATTTCAAATGTCTTTCAGAATAAATGTTTTTTCAGCTTTCTTAAAACCAAGATTGAATCTCAGCACTTGTCTCTGCTCTGCGCAGAAGTTTCTCCCTGATATGTTCCTTGCTGTTTAACAAGCAGCTCAAGTTTTCATTACAGTTTCCAGCCAAACTTAAAGTTTGGCATGAGGGTCATATAACATTTTTTTGACTCACCAGCAGATGCCCAAATATTTGTGGATGCTATGACGAAGAGATGATCTGCTTTAGGGATGTGAATCGTGTCCTCGATCGTCTTAACGATCGATTTCGGCTGGGAGGGGGAGGGAATCGTATTGTTGCCGTTTGGGGGGGTAAAATATCGTGAAAAATCGTGAAAAATCGTTAAAAAATCGAAAAATCGAAAAATCGAAAAACCGGCACATTAAAACCCCCTAAAACCCACCCCCGACCCTTTAAATTAAATCCCCCACCCCCAAATAACTTAAATAACCTGCGGGTCCAGCGGCGGTCCGGAACGGCAGCGGTCCGGAACGGACTCCTGCTCCTGCATCTTGTCGTCTTCGGCCGGCGCCATTTTCCAAAATGGCGCCAAAAAATGGCGGCGGCCATAGACGAAAAAGATTGGACGGCAGGAGGTCCTTCCGGACCCCCGCTGGACTTTTGGCAAGTCTCGTGGGGGTCAGGAGGCCCCCCACAAGCTGGCCAAAAGTTCCTGGAGGTCCAGCGGGGGTCAGGGAGCGATTTCCCGCCGCGAATCGTTTTCGTACGGAAAATGGCGCCGGCCATACGCGTATGGCCGGCGCCATTTTCCGTACGGAAAATGGCGCCGGCAGGAGATCGACTGCAGGAGGTCGTTCAGCGAGGCGCCGGAACCCTCGCTGAACGACCTCCTGCAGTCGATCTCCTGCCGGCGCCATTTTCCGTACGAAAACGATTCGCGGCGGGAAATCGCTCCCTGACCCCCGCTGGACCTCCAGGAACTTTTGGCCAGCTTGTGGGGGGCCTCCTGACCACCACGAGACTTGCCAAAAGTCCAGCGGGGGTCCGGAAGGACCTCCTGCCGTCCAATCTTTTTCGTCTATGGCCGCCGCCATTTTTCGGCGCCATTTTGGAAAATGGCGCCGGCCGAAGACGACAAGATGCAGGAGCAGGAGCCCGTTCCGGACCGCTGCCGTTCCGGACCGCCGCTGGACCCGCAGGTTATTTAAGTTATTTGGGGGGGGTTCGGGAGGGTGGGGGATTTAATTTAAAGGGTCGGGGGTGGGTTTTAGGGGGTTTTAGTGTGCCGGCTCACGATTCTAACGATTTATAACGATAAATCGTTAGAATCTGTATTGTATTGTGTTCCATAACGGTTTAAGACGATATTAAAATTATCGGACGATAATTTTAATCGTCCTAAAACGATTCACATCCCTAATCTGCTTTATAAGGTCAGCTTGTTCTCTGGTTCAGTACAGAAAGGGATACAGCTCCATGAACGCAGCAGGGTTCTGTACTCCCACCCCCAATTTGGTTCTGATTCTCTGTAGTGCTATTTAGGTGGTTGCCTTCGTTTTGAGTACAGCATTTCTGGACATTGGGACATGGAAGAGGACCTGAGCGATGACTTTTACTGGATGTCTGCAAGTTGAACCTTAATACTGTTCCAGCCTGGATTTGATTTTTCTACTGGACCATTTTACTTTGAGGTTTTTGTTTCCAGAAGTTCTTTATGGCAGAAGGCCAGGAATTCTTTAGGTTTTTAATTTAATCTACAGCTCCATATTAGGGGCAATGGCTGCTGTTCATACGGAACTTGGGCATATGAGGAGAGAGATGATGTTATGATTTGTGAAGGAGAGCATGGCACCTGACCACACAATTAGCATGACCCTTTTCCCTTGTTTTGAAAGGGAAGAAAATTGGACTTGGGGAAGGTAGGGGAGGGGTTCAGGCTATGTGGGATTGGCGATAGAATGGAATCATGATGGGGAAGGAGAGCTTAGGAATACAGGGACAAGGTTACTTAGTAGGAAGGGACATCCAGTGAATATTTCTTTGTATCTGTTATATTGCTCTGTTATGGTCTTTCTTTCATGCACGCGAGGGCATTACAGATAAGGCTGGTTTCCCTCTCCTGCCTCTAATGTCTCTATGGCTCAGATGTCAATGGGGTGCTAAACTGGGGGCCCCTTATTCAATCAGGTCTGTTTATTTCATATGTGGGGAATCTAATATATCTGAGTGATTATGAATAAATTGATATCTTGGACTGCTAATGGTTTGGGCTCTCCCATGAAAAGGAAAAAAGTTTTGCAACATTTAAAGAGATGTCAAGCTTCTATTGCCTGTATACAAGAAACTCGCCTATCTGAAGGGAAGAGTAGGAAACTTACTAGAGAGTGGGTGAGCTCTTGTGTTTTCTCTGTGGCTAAAGGCAAAAAAGCGGGAGTTGCCATCCTAATCAGTAAGACAGTCAACTTTACGATTCATGGAGCATTTCTGACCCTGAGGATAGATTTATTATTCTCATTGGGCAGCAGAATGGGAGAGAGATGACTATCTGTAATTTGTATGCACCAAATGAGTATTGCCATAGATTTTTTATAAATGTCCCAAATTTACTGCTGGGTAATTTGCAGGGTATATTATTTTTGGCAGGAGATTTTAACTGTACCCATGACCCTTCTATAGATAAGTGCCCTCCAGTTATGAAAAGAGGTAACATGAAAGAGAAGGGGATAGCATTTCTCTGTCATCATTTAGGTGTATAGATGTCTGGAGAACTCTACATCCCGAAGAGAAAGATTACATGCACGTTATCTAGAGCTCATACATCCTTATCACGGATAGATTATTATATTAGTCTCTCAAGTACATTTTGCTTCTATATCCCAGGCATAAATTTGGTCTCAAGTGATATCAGACCAGCCCCCAGTCTGGGTGGCTATTAATTTTTTCAGTAGGCAAGCAGGAGATAGACTGTGGCGATTTCCAAGTTATTTGAAAGGTGACTTGAATTTTCAAAAATTCCTGAGACAAATGGGCAGAGTTTGTAGTTCATAATCAACAGCATATGATTATGCCCTAATTATTTTAGGAAACTAGTAAGGTGGTCCTTAGAGGGGACATCATTGCTTATTTAATTGCCAGAAACAAGTGTATGAATAAAAGTATTCTACAGCTGGAAGCCCAATAGAAATTGGTTAAGGTGGATATGGTCAGAGATCTGACTGAAGCACATATAGCTGCTTATTACATTATTCTAGAAAGACTCAATGGGCTCCTTAATGTCAGGGCCCAGTACTCACTTCAGATAGATGATCATCATTTCTTTAAATATGGGAATAAGGCATGGAAACATTTGGCCAATGTAATCTGCATTGCTAAAGGGAACACATTTATAGATCATATGAAAAACCAGGGTAAGATGGTTTCTAAAAAAGTGGAAATTTGTAAGGTTTTTCAGATTTTTTATGAATCCTTATTACATAGAGGATGCCCCGGCAGGGAGTAAAGAGGAAGAAGAATTTTTTTTTAACAACCTCTCCATGCCGCAGTTCTCTGAGGCTCAGCTGGAATTTCTTAACAGGCTGATACAAACTTTTGAAGTTTTACAGGTTATTGGCTCCAACAAATCAGGGAAGTTTCCTGGCCCAGATGGTTTTTTATATGACTTTTATAAAAATTTTAAAATCACACTTGCTTGTACCCTTAACATATGTCTATGTGGATGCATTGGGTAATAATTAATTCCCAGCAGAATTTAATAAGGCACATGTTATTGTTCTCCCCAAACTGGGGAAGGGACCCTCTTTTACCGTCCTCGTATAGGCCTATCTCACTTTTGAACTGTGATCTTAAGATACAGGTCAAAGTGTTAGCGGATAGACTTAGATCCCTATTGCCCCTTCATATTTCTAAAAACCAAGTAAGTTTTGTCAAAGGCAGGAAGGCTAGTTCCCATAATATTAAGCTCCTTACTGCCATGAGGATTTGTCAGACCCCAAAAATCCCAGCGCTAGCCATTGGATTTGATTCGAAGAAGGTATTTGACAGAGTACCCTGGTCTTATCTCTTCTCAGTTTTACAGAGGTATGGGTTTGGGGGTAATAATCTCACCCATATTTCTTTGCTTTACCATAATCCGATTTCTTCCATTATTGCCAATGGGTATAAATCAGGAGATGTTTGAATATAGAGAGGAGTAAGACAAGGCTGCCTACTCTCACCCCTTACTCTATATAATATCTATTGATCCCCTCCTGAGGAAAACAGAGTTGGAGCCGGGTATGGTGGGGTTTCAGAGTGCTGGAAAAGTCTTTAAGGAAGCTGCATTTGTGGATGATGTCCTCATTTTTCTCACAAGTCCGGCATCATCTCTTGAGGTTTTATTATCCCTTCAGATAAGATTTGGGAGGTTCGCCAGCTTAAAGATTAGTCTAGATAAATTGGAAGCAATAGATGTAGGAGGGAATGTTTGGCCTTACTGGGTGGGAACTTAGGCATAAAAATACCAATTGCTCTGGATTCTAACTATATGGCCAATGTTTGACCTTTGATGACTAGTATGCTGGACTCTCTTGAACGCTGGAGAACATTGCCTATATTTTTGTTGGGGAAGATACAACTCTTTAAGATGGTGATTCTTCCCAAATGGCTATATGTCCTTCAGATGGCGCCTATCTGGATAACTTTAACAAGATCATAAGGTCATAAACAAAGCCCTCTGGGTATTCCTCTAGAATGGGAAAAAAGCCAGGATACCAATGGGTGTGTTGGTAATGCCTTTAGAACAAGGTGGCCTGGGATGCCCACATTTATTGATGTATAATTTAGCCTGCGTTTTAAGGTATATAAGGGACTGGCTTTTTGGCACTTATTACACCTCTTCTGAATACTTGTTATATTGGTACAAGGTGTATTCTTTGAATCCATTACTTCACATTGGACAAAACTTTTAAAGACTGTGGTACTGGTACGTTCTGCAGGTACTGGTATGTACCTGCAGAATGGCCTGGTTACAATTGTGTAGGTTAGTGCATCATCCGGGGACATTGACCTCTTTAATAATGGACTTTTCCAGCCGGGTACAGGGGAATGAGTGTTCCACAGATGGCACAAACAGAGGCTTACCAATATATATCAAGTGTTTTCATTATCCTCTGGTTCTCTTTTTAGTTATCAAGAGTTACAAGAGCAATTCTCATTTCCACATAGGGACTTTTTTGCATTTCTCCAATTGAGGCACATTATTAAGGAATTTCAGACTTATTTTCAGGAGTCATCTTCCTCTAAATTAATATGGGAGATAGTGCAAGGTGGAATGCAGCAGTGTCCTTCGTTAGCCCAATTTTTCTGGCTCCTAAGCACTGTGGGAGGTACGAACTCTCTCCACAGATTATACATGAAATGGCAAGAGTGATTGGATTTCTGCCTCTCTTTCCAAGATTTTAAGGCTAGATTTCTGGGTGTAAAAGATCTCACAGTTAATGTCATCTTGCGGGAAATGCAATATAAGTTTTTAAGGCAAACTTATCTTTCCCCACTGCGAGCATTTCAGATGCAGGTTAGCACCTCAAATTTGTGCTCCAAATGCCAGCAAGATACTGAAACATACTGTAATTGTTTTTGGGACTGTCCTGTAACACAAGCATATTGGGAGCAAATTAGATATAGATGTGCAAACCTTCTTGGAATAGGTATACCTCTGGATCCGTGCCTTTGGCTATTTGGAATTGATTTGCGGACAGTCTCATGCTGGAAAGAAGGGAATCTATTATTTATAACCAAGGCTGGTCTTGTAGGGAAAAAGTAATATTGGTGGTTTGGGTGGGGGACCAAGGGCCGAATATTGGTTTCACAGATTGTTGAAATTATTCTCTCATGAGTACCTTATCGCTAGGACTGGTTCTCAGAAGCGTTTTGATGGGATGCTGAAAGTTTGGTCCAGACTGTTGGACTATCTCGCCCCACTGACATAGAAAGTTGAGCCTCTTATATCACTTTCAACATATTCCCTACTGGACATCTCAGCTGACGGGGTGTGCAGTGGAAGCTTGGTGCCCCCTTCTCGGTCTTGGTTTTTTTTATTTGTTTTGTCCTAGGGCTCCTAAGTGGGGAACAGTGTCAATGTCATGTCAATTGTAGTTCTTTCGCTGGCAATTTCATGGTCATTGATGTCCCTTGTTGACTTTCAGCACTATCCCATATCTTCAAGGACATCATCTGCTAACTCTACAGGAGGGGAGAGGGGAATAGAGAAGGAGGGGGGGTTATGAGAAGTCTTTTTAGAGTGCAACAGTAATTGTGGAGGGATGCCATGTGCATGAGGGTGATATGTTTTATTTTGAATGTACCATTCTGAAAGTTTGAATAGGTAAGGCCACGATCTTACAAAATTGTACCACATATCTAATATTTATGGGTTTCATTCTCATCCCCACTAAACTATTATACGGGAACATGTTGTTGAATTGTTCGTGTTTCAAAACTGAATAAAAAGTTTAAATTAAAAAAAAACCAAAACTCATCATGAAACAAACATTAAAGCATTTTTAAATAAAAAAAAAAAAGGAGATAGTGGGACTCATTTGGAAGGAGATTTACTATCCCGGGCAGTGGTGATAGATAATTACCTCCCTATACTTAGCTACTACAAAGTATAGTATCTATTAGGGAAAATCATCACCTATTTAGACTCAAAAAGGCCTGGGACAGAGTCAGAGGGCTGCAGGAAAGAATTTCTGTGGAGTCGTCTTTGGGATCTAATCGCTGTCCTTGGCCAACCCATTGGTTTGAGCAGACTTTCAAATGCCCCTATCTGATGAAATGCTGTGTGTTGGACATTGCTATGATGCTGGACCTTGCTCTGCATTGGAGATAGGAAACTGCATCATTTCATTGTGCTTAATTAGATCAGTGGTGCTGGAGGCCCAAACTACATCAGAGGCACCAGAGGTTCGAATTGCATTACCCGCACTGGGGGTCATCCATGGTGCCAGAAGGTTGGATTTTCGTTAATGGTGCTGGTGCACTGTGATTATGTCAGTGGTGCCAGTATACTGGGATTGTGTCAGCAATACTGGTGCAGTGGGATGGCTTCAGCAATGTAGGCGCATGGGATTGCATCATCAGCACTAGTGTGCCTAGATTGTACTAGCAGTACTAGTGCACCAGGATTGTAGTGGCAGTTCCGGAGCACCAGAAATGTATCAGTGGTGCCAGTGCTGAGATCTCAGCTGGAATGCTGGGTTTGCATCAGCAATGCAGAAGCTCAGAATTGCATATGTGGTGCTTGTGTTGGATGGACCCCTGTGCACTGGGTCATATTGCCTGAGTTATCCAAGTGGCATAAATGCTGAATGGCATCGATGGGTCTTGCATGACCACCAAAGCTGGATACTTTGGTTTTGGCAGTTCCAAAGCCAGAGAATGGCTGTAATCCTCAGTGGCCTTGGAGCCTTCTGTAGGAGATTCAGCTGGGGAATGCAACACAGATCCCCCTCAGGCTCTGGTATCCCTTGGTCCAGCATCCTTCTCAATCCTAAAAACTGAAAAGAACTACATCACAGGGGGAGACCAGAGAAGGAATCAAAGATTGTACAATGAACAGAATTTTTTCCTTCCAATAGTTACAAAGGTATGATTTTTTTCTTTTTAACACTAAAAAGCTAACAAGGGAAAGCTGAGGCAGCAAAGCAGAGAAAAACAAAGGAACAGTTCTTAAACCCACTTACTATGGTATTTTTGTTTTTATAATTTTTAAATTAAAACTTAGACATTCTAAGAAAAAACAGAGAGAGAGAGAGAGGTACAGGGCCCATACCAGTGCTTGGATGAAAAAAGACTGAGAGCGCTCACGAGGCAATGCCCATGCAGGAATTCATGCACATACTCAGTAGAGAGAGGGGTCTGTTTGGTGCCACTGGATGATATCACCCCTTATGGTATGGGTAATTTAGTCAAATATCTATTTTTCTCTGCAGAATTTCTCAAATATCTGCTTTTACAATAGCTGCTATTGGATTTTTTTCCTCCATTATTCAACCTGCTAGAGGGAAAAAATCCAATAGCAGCTATTGTAAAAGCAGATATTTGGGAAATTCTGCAGAAAAAAATAGATATTTGACAAATTTTTCACAGCACAGTAAACTTTTGAAGTGCAGAAGACATACCATAGATTGCTAATTTATAGGGATGTGCAGCCAGAAAGTATTCGTTGGATTCGGGATACATATTCGTCGGGGCCCACATACGTTGCATTCGTTCAATGGCGCCCTGATACGTTGATACGTAGGGATGTGAATCGTTTATCTGACGATTGAAAATATCATCCGATATTTTCAATATCGTCTGTATCGGGGGGGGGTCCCCGATAACGATAGGAAACCCCACAATTAATTTAGTGGGTTTTCTTATCATTGGGGGGGGTGGGAAGAAAGGACACAACCTAAAAACACAACCTGACCCTTTAAAATGAGTTTGTTAGTATCCCCCCACCCTCCGGCCCCCCCTCCAAAATTTTTAAATACTGGTGGTCCAGCGGGGGTCCCGGGAGCATTCTCACGTGCTCGGGCCGTCAGCTGCCACTAATCAAAATGGTGCTGATGGCCCTTTGCTCTTACCATGTGACAGAGGCTATCGGTGCTATTGGTCGGCCCCGGTCACATGGTAGGTGCACTGGATGACCCGTGCCATTTTTAAAGATGGCGCCAGCCATCCATTGCTCCTACCATGTGACAGGGACCGGCCAATGGCACGGATACCCTGTTACATGCCAAGGGCAAAGGGCCATCGGCGCCATTTTGTTTACTGGCAGCCGACGGCCCAAGCGCGGGAGAATGCTTCCGGGACCCCCGCTGGACCACCTGGTATTTAAACATTTTGGGGGGGTCCGGAGGGTGGGGGGATACTAACAAACTCATTTGAAAGAGTCGGCTGTATTTTTTGGTTATCGGCTCGGGCGCAGCCGATTTAAAAAAAAAAAACAAAAAACAAAGAAAAAAAAAAAAACCCGATCAGACTGCAAGATAAAAATTTCACAATGTGAATCGGAACCGGAATCCGAACTGATACTGGTTCCGATTCACATCTCTATTGATACGTGCATTCGTTTTCCGGTTCCCATTAAAGTCAATGGGGGAAGTATTTGTAGCCTATTTTTGGCTGCAGAATTGGGGTTTTATTATCAATTTTAATGAAACTTCTGGGGAGCAATCATCAGAACAACAAAACAGCTCCAAGGTACTTAGACTGTGGCAAAGTGGCACCAAAGTGGCATGAATAGCCTAAGGTACTTTAAAGGGGCAAAAGGAATACCAGGAGTGGCAAGAAGAGTGCTTTAATAGAGGCACAAAGCAGCAGCGAGAGTGTCAAAAACACACCACAGCTTCAAAAGAGAGCACCGATAACAGATGCATGAACCTTCGAAGGCAGCACGACAGGCAAAGCGGCAAGACAAGTGGCATTGACATCCTACAGCACAATGAAGGAGGAATATAGCAAGCAGAAAGACTAGCACCAACACACTGAGCAACCATGATAGTGGCCAGAACACCACAAGGAGTTGAATGAGTCATCTGGTGTATGGCAGCAAGGCACAGAGGCAGATGGTAGACACAGGCTGGCTACACCCGGGGAGAATTCTCTTTGCTTTGAGCAGGAAAGGGCTCCCTAGAATGGGGTGTTTCTGTTGGCATCTAGTGAGCTCTCACTGGTCTTTTAAAATCTGGTAGAGTTAGCAGATATACAAATGAGAATTTTCAACGCCGAGGCAGAGGAAGTTAACATGTAAACGGTGGTTCAACATAGGTCAGAGGGTAGATACAGGCTGGCTACACCCGGGGAGAGTTCCCTTTCCTTTGAGCCGGGAAGGGCTCCCTGGAATGGGTTGGCCCCTAGAGTGGAGCACGAGCCTGCAAAGCATGGTGACCTGGAGCAGGGTCTCACTGTGAGCATGGTCTCACTGTGTTGTGTTTGCCACAGTCTAAGTACCTTGGAGATCTTTTCTTGTTCTGAACATGGGTCAACAGGTGGTAAAAGAGAGGCTGCAACAACGGGGAGAGTTCCCATTCCTTTGAGCAGGGAAGGGCTCCCTGGAATGGGTTGGCCCATAGAGTGTATAATGGTATGAATTGTTAGGATTTAAGCATTTGTAAACAGATCATGACTTCATAAGCAAGACTGAGGAAGTTCTCTTCTTTGCCCTGAAACTAAAGAAAACTGTTTGTTTTATTTAAGGATCCATGCTGTGAAGGATTACAAGTTTGAATTGCCAGAGACTGAGGTTTCCCTTTGCAATGAGGGTTCAGCCGTTAGGACTGGACATAAGGCCTGGACGAACAGGCACAGCAGTTGAGGACAGAGATGAATCCCACTTAGGGACATAATGCCTGGACGGACAGGCACAGCAGTTGAGGACATAGGTCAAGCCCATGAAGGGACATAAGGCCTGGATGGAAAGGCACAGCAATAGAGGTCAAACACTTGTAGGAACATAAGGCCTGGACAGACAGGCACAGCAATACAGGACAGAGTCAATCTCACCTAGGAACATAAGGCCTGGACGGACAGGCACAGCAATACAGGACAGAGTCAATCCCACCTAGGGACATAAGGCCTGGACAGACAGGCACAGCAATCAAGGACAGAGTCAATCCCACCTAGGGACATAAGGCCTGGATGGACAGGCACAGCAGTCGAGGACAGAGGTCAAGCCCACATAGGGACATAAGGCCTTGATGGACAGGCACAGCAGTCGAGGACAGAGGTCAAGCCCATGTAGGGACATAAGGTGTGGATGGAAAGGCACAGCAATTTTATTTTTTTTAAATTTATTTATATTCTGCTTTTCATGCTTTTCCAGCACTTCATAGTGGATTACACTCAGGTACTGTAGGTATTTCCCTATCCCCAGAGGGCTTACAATCTAAGTCAAACCCTTGTAGGGACATAAGGTCTGGACGGACAGGCACAGCAATACAGGACAGAGTCAATCCCACCTAGGGACATAAGGCCTGGACGGACAGGTATAGCAGTCGAGGACAGAGATCAAACCCTTGTAGGGACATAAGGCCTAGAAAATTTGGAAACCCAAGCAAAGGCAGGTTTACTTTCAAAAATACTAGCATTTCCATCAACTCTGGTGCCAGCCTTGAGCAGTGAGGGCTCATGATATCCCCTGTCATTGAAAAGACACATTCACTGGGCACACTGGTTGGTGGACATGACAGATATCGCTGAGCGACTTTGGCTAGGTGTGGCCAGACAGTGGACTTGTGTGCCCAATATGCCAGCTGATCTGTCTGCATGTTCTCTGTCGGATCTGAGAGATACCGTGTCACTGGCAGCTGTTCTGGTGTCTCCTTTGCTTGGGTGGACTGAGAGTCACTTATGCCAGCTGCTTTCTCTCTTTCTCTCTCTCCCATTGCACAACAGATGAATCTTTATGGGCATCATGCCTTTGGTGTTCTGAAGTGGAGGAGGAGGTACTATCTGTCGCTGACAGATTGCTACTCCTGCTTGGGCTAGCAGCACAACTCTCTGAAGTGCCCGCTGTTTCTACCTCTGCTTCATGCCTAATCTGTCTCTGACTCTGGCGCTCCTGTTCACGGACTTTTGCTAACAGCAGGTCCTTCACCAGTAAGAGACAATCGTAATGTAGGGCGAGTTTCCCTTTCATACGGGGATCACAGACTGTGGCGAGCATGTATGTGTTCTGATCTGTTAAAGGCCTTAATCTCTCTTCCACCTGCTGCTGCAAAACGTCCAGACAATGCAGCACCTCAACTGTCATTCCCTCTTCCTGTTTAAAGGTCTCCAAATGTTCATCTAGGAGATTAACTATAGGGATGATGTCAGCCAAGGTGGCACTTCTGGAACTCAGCTCCTCCGTGACATCCTTGAAGGGCTGCAGGATTTTTACCAGCTGACTCATGACTAATCAATCATGATGCCCTAGGGGATTCTGCACACCTATGTCCATTGTACCAGAAAGTTCATGAAGGGGTGTCTGCAGCTCCACTAACCTCTTGAGCATCATAAAGGTGGAGTTCCACCGGGTGGCAATGTCTTGAATGAGATGCTTGTGAGGCCATCTCCAAATCAGTTTGCTTTTGTCAGAGAACCTGCCCCGCCTTTGCACTTCTGTGGAAGTGTGCTGCTATGTTCCTGCACTTCTGTATTAACCTATGCAGGTATTCATTCTCTTTGTCATTGGAATCCAATCCCAGAGCTGACTTCACTGCCAGGTGCAGAGTGTGTGCAAAACATCGGATGTTTTTAAAGTGCCCGTCGTTTATTGCCTTAACCATGTTTGCATCATTGTCTGTGACAAAGAACCCTGCCTGAGGATTCTTGTCTCGCTGGTGTAGTTGCCAGCCCCCCAGCACCTGTCTGATGCATGCTAGAATATTGGCTGCGGTATGGGCCTGGTCCGTCAGGTGGGTGTGCAGTAAAGCCCACCTCCACCCTGATACTTGTTCAGTAATAGAGCTGCTGGCTGCCCCTGCCTCAGCCAGGTGCCACCAGTGTGCTATCAGGGAGAGGTAAGAGTGTGCAGCATTCATGGCGGTCCAGATATCGCAGGTGAAATGCACTCTCCCCTCTGCCTTAGCTAGCAGCGCTTGCATGCGACTGCGACACTGCTTGTACAGGCTAGGGATGACCTTTCTGCTAAATGTGGTTCTGGAGGGGACTTTGTAATTTGGAACTATGACCTTCAGAAAATACTTGAAACCCACATTCTCCACCAACTTTAAGGGCTGGTCATCAAGGGCAATCATTTCCCCAATGCTCCTGGTTACAACTTTTGAGGCTGCCTGCCTCCTACCCCGGGATAGCGTTACCGCATTCCACCCAATTTCCTCCATGGTGGGTTGTCGCTTCTGCCACATTTCAGGAGGTTGCTGGCCTGCCACCTGACTGCTAGAAAGGGATGAGGGCATGGGCTGACTCTGCTGCTTTTGAACCACTTTACGCTGCTTGGAAGGGGTCCCCTGACTGGTACTGCCACCATCCCAAGATGGCAGTACTCTTGTTGGGTGTTGCCTCTTCATATGATGTCATGCCAAAATTAGATAGATGTCACATTTGCTTGCCTCTGCTAATATCCCTGCCACAGTAATTACACCGAGCAAAACACGGGTCATCCGTCACTTTAAAGTGGCTCCAGATCGCTGATGTCTTTCGTGATCCTCCCTTCTCTAAAGCCTTGGGGGTGGATGCTGGCACTGTTGCTGAAGTAGTGGGTGCACCCTGAGAAGCAATGCCAGGGGCCTCAGTCACCCTCTGTGCCTGCGCTGACTGCTCTTCCTCCTCCTCATCAGTTTCATCTCTCCCCTGCTGCACTGAAGTGGAGGCTAAGATAGGACTAACTGATCCTCCTAAAGCGTCGTCAGCTATTACTTCTTCCATTTCTGATGAGAATCCCACAAAACATGATTTTTCATCTGAATCAGAAGCAAACAGTGACTGCACTACATTGTCAACGCTAAGTGTTAGTCGAGACTTCTGACCCCTACTGCTTTTGGGTGTTGACATTTTGTCTGGCATGACTCAGCCTCCCCTTCCCTCACCTCCAAAACTACAGGGCCAGAAACAGGTGGTGGTGATGGTGATGCATCATGGCCAGATTTCATTTTTTTCTGGATGTAACTGCCTGCCCCTCCAAACAGTTTAGATTGCGACAGGTCCCTTTTTAACTTTAATGGGGAGTGGCACTAGTGCCTTTTGAAGTGCCTCCTCTGCCAGTCCCAATCACTCAACTACATCTAGCTTTCCTTGACATTATGGATTTAATGTCACTGCCTAGTGCCTACTGGCTGCCCACTGTCACAGTGCCTTGCTATGCACTAATGTAACGTGTGTGGTGTGCACACACACGCAGCTTGCTTGTAAGCCCAAAAGAGGCAGACTGGGGATTTCACTGCACAGACTGTCCCAATAATAAAGTTTAGTCTGTTAAACTACCCACTGCCTACTGTCACAGTGCCTTGCTATGCACTAATGTAACGTGTGTGCTATGCACACACACACGCAGCTTGCTTGTAAGCACAAAAGAGGCAGACTGGGGGATTTCACTACACAGACTGTCCCAATGATAAAGTTCAGTCTGCTAAACTGCCAGCCCAATGAAGCCCAGTGCACAGAAAGACTGAGTGAGTTGAATTAAACAAACTCAGTTTAAAAAAGCTGGAATTGTTGGCACAGCAGGAAAATCGATGAAATATATTTTCCAATGGAGATTCTAGCAAAATTGAATATATCTCTCCCAGCCACAACACCCAAATGGTGCTTGCTTGCAGCCTAGCCCAGAGGGTGAATGAAACAAAATGGCACTACTATCAGCTTCTCTCCCTGACACAGAGAGACCATCTCAGGTCTCATAAATAAACTGCTTAAAAAACAAACAGGGCTAGTTGGCACAGGCACTGCAGCCAAATAAAGAATAAATAGCTTTTTTTTCCCTACTAACTAGTCTAGCTAGCAATTCATTAGAGTTTTCTGAACTCAGACTAGCTCTGAGTGGAGCCTGCTTCCTCAGAGACCACTTCCCCACACCACCCCTGCAAAGAATGTACATGGCACGCCACGTGCTTAAGAATATATAGTGCTGGGTCATCAGGAAAATCGTCACTGAGCACTGAATGACAGCACAATTGGCTGCATTCAGAGCATTTCACAAAATGTTATCGCTGATACGCTGCATTCCAGTATCCGTGCCAAACCTGTCTGACCCTTTCCTGTGAGTCAGTGATAACTCACAGGAAAGGGCTGGTTTTTGGCTCTGGATAGTGGATACACTGAAATGGCATCCTCTGATTGCAAATGGCGGCGAAGAAAAGCGCGTGCGCACACCTTGCACCATGCAACGGATGAAACAGATGATAAGTTATATTTGTGGGGAATTGCGATACGTTTCGCTTCCCCATGAATATAACGAATAGGGACATATACGTTGCGGATTGCCAATACGTCGAAAACGAATGCACACCCCTACTAATTTAATATTCTTCATTCTGCCCACAGACCACCTACAAATGCAGTACCTACCTACCCAAATACAGTACATGCACATTTTTTAGGGTTGTGCAGAGGAAAAAAAATCTTTTTGGTTCATTCATTCATTAATTATGTGGGAATTTCAATTTGTTTCTTTACTTTCAACCCCCCTCCCCCCAAAATTAATCATTCAGTTGTTTTATTTGTTCATATGTTGACCATTAAAGTCAATATGGGAAGCACTGCAACCTATTTTGTTCTCCATAATTGGGGTTTTCTCATAAATTCTCACAAAATTTGTGGGAATATAGTAACAAAAGGGGGAAAGAACTTCAAAGTACCTAGACTGTGTTAAAGTGGCACCAAATGTGGCATGAATAGCCTAAGGCTTTGTAAAGGGTAAAGGGGTACTAGCAGTGGCAGGAATTCTTTAAGGTATAATAAGAGGAGCAAAGAAGCAGCAAGAGTGACTTCAAAAGAGGGCAACAACAACCCAGGCTATGAACCCTCAATGGCAGCTCGAGACTCAAAGTGGCACCAAGAGTGCATCAACATCCTAAGGCACCATGAAGGGGGAACAAAGCAGCAGAGATGGTAGGAAAAACCCTGAAGGCACTGATACAAGGACAAAGCAGCCAAAGAGAGCATCAACACATAAAAGCTCTATGAGAGGAGCAAAGCAGCCTCCCCCCCCCCCCCCCCGCCTCTCCCCCAAGTATCAAGAACACAACAAAGTGTAGAACCTGGGGTTTGGCAGCAAGGCAGAATGGCAGAAAATAACCCAAGGAGTAAGGACTGGGTATGGCAGCAAGTCTGAGTATCAGAAAGATCCCCAAGGTGAGGTATGAAGGGTATAGCAGCAAGGTAGAGTGGCATGGGAGATATGTGTCTTCCTGTGGAAGTACTTGCCACTTGTCAGATTTAGGACAAGATAATAACCTGTTATCAGTATAATTTTTATGATAGCTTTTATTTCATTCCTTTTTAAACTTGGTCTTGCTACTTTGTGGAATTATGGCTTGCTTGTGAAATTTGCATTCTGAAAGTTAGGGTCACAATTAGAACATGTAAATGTTTTCTCATCAGTGTAATTTTCCTGTTAAGTTGTGAGGTTTGCTTTATTAAAAAAAAAAAAGGTTTGATCATATTCTAAAGCTGAACACAGTCTCTTCCCTTTGTGTATTTTCAGGTGTTGCTTTATTTCTTTATTCTTTCTGAAATTTGCACCACATTCAGAAAATGGGAATGGTCTCTCCTGGTATGTTTTGTCTGTATTTGATTCTTCTGACTGAGGGCTTTTATGGACAAACCACCTTAATGTAATCAAGAAACAAACAGGGTGAGGGGTAGAAGAAAATGAAGAACCACAAAACAGGTACAATGGGAGGAAAAAATGTTATTTTTTTGTCATTTTTCACATTTTTGTTCTGGGAACAAAACACCCCAGAAGAATCAATAAAGAAGAAAGCTAGAGTGGGAAGAAGATCCTAAGGCTTCAAAAAATGGCACCAACAACAGTGGCGAAATGACACCATTTGTGGCATGAACAGCTGAAGGTTCCATGAAGGGTGAACCAAAACACCAAAAGAGGCATAAAATCCCCCAAGGCAGTGATATAGGGTGAAAACATGAAAGGTAAAAAACAGTCATCCAGAGTGGCAAGAACACTCCAAGAGAACCAACTAAATTGTTAGAAAGCCCTAGGTAGGAAGAAGCCAGATAAAATCCCTGGAGGAAGCCTGTCATTTCTGAAAGAGCTGGCTGAGCTTAGAGTTGGTCTTCATTTGAGGCTAAGATGCTACTGAGTAGAGATACAAAATACTCCTTAATTAGCCACTAGCTACTTAATATCCTGTGATTCAGGAATCCAGGACATGATTCTTCTTCCGAATTAGTGTTTGCAAATACTTCTTACATTACCTCAGAAGTAATGGAGAGTGAGGTCCTGGTAGTTCTGGGTGTTGCAGTTCTGTTACCCTTGCCTTTTGCTGTGATATAATCCATTGAAGGCTAAATACTGGATGAAACCAAGAATCACAAAAACCGTAAGTGTATGAAGTCTGAAGAAAATGTCTAAGAGACCATGAAACCATTAAAAATAACTGGGTGGGTAAGGCCTGTGTAAAAATAAACAGATGGCTAGGGCAAGAGCAAGAATTGACGAGTACCGTAGAGGAAGTAGATTTAAAAGTAACCTCCTAGATAGCTAGAGTGGGGGATGCCTTTCCCAGTCAAAGGCGCTATGTGGCTAATGGCTAATCCTAATCTATAAAATAGTAAATAGTAAATGGAGTGGTATGAGGGGCCTGAGGAGTGCTGCAGCAAGCATGCCGAGCAATGGACAGCCAGGGCAAGAGCAAGTGTCAGAAAATAGTGTAGGGGAAGGGGATTGGGAAAAAGAAAGAACTTTATAGAACTTTATAGACAGCTGGAGTGAGAGATGCCTTTCCCATGCAGAGCTAAGGCTACATTTGGTGGATCAACTAATCCAGTAGCATAGGCCTTTATAAAAGAGTCTGGCGCATTCACCATCTGCTGGGGTGAATGCGCCAGACTGGGTTGCAGTGTCGGGCCTGGGCCTAGGCCAAGGCATCAGGACCCGCCTCCAGGTCGGGTCCTGGTGTTGGGCCTGGGGTCCGAGTCCAGGCTCTGGCATCAGGACTTGGTCTCCAAATTGGGTCATGGTATCAGGCCTGGGCTTGGGCCCTGACCTAGGCATCAGGATCCTGCTTGGGCCCTGACCTAGGCATAAGGACCTAGTCTCCAGATTGGGTCATGGCATCAGGCCTGGGCTTGGGCCTTGATCCTAGGCATCAGGACCTGGCCACCAGGTTGGGTCCTGTTGTTGGGCCTGGGCTTGAGCCCTGGCCTAGGCTGAGGCACAGGCTTCAGGACCAGGTCTTCAGGTCAGGTCCTGGCATTGTACCTAGGGCTGGACCAAGGCCCAGGTGTTGGGTCTGGACCAGGACAATGACTATGGATCCTCAGAGCAGGTAATATTTTTACATTTTTGGGGTCTCAGTCAAGGCCTCGGCTTTAGGCCTGGGCCTTGGCCAAGACCCTGGCATCTGCTCGGGCCTAGGCCATGGTTTGTGCATCAGGCCATGGCCTATATCTAGGCGAGGCCCCAGCCTCGGTCCTAGACCCAGGCCCCGACATCATGCTCTGACCTAGGCAGAGGCCCTTGCTTTAGATCTCTGCCTATTCCATAAGCGAGGCCCTGACTTCGAGCCTAAGCCTGATGGATCCATTTTGTTTTCAAAACAAAACGTGAAAACCAACAAAATTTTGTCGGATTTTCAATATTTTCACTTTGATAACAAAATGAAGCAAAATAGGAAATTTTGTCTAATTTCCTATTTCATTTCTCCTAAAAATCCATCCCTAATTAGCAGTCTGTGTTTTACTCGAGCAAAATAGCATTAGTATTGTATGCAGTTTAGGCATTCATCACGCATTGCAGCCGGTTTGTATTATAATTAAAGCTGTTCAATATTGCAAAATTAAATAACTAAGATGCTGAACTGTTTTGTTGCAAGAAGTATTCATCCTGCTATGGTGATGAATAGTGATCTGCCATTGTGCAAACAGGGATGCTGCTGACAGAAACATTTTCTGGAACAGATAGTCCACATAGATCTAGATCATCTTCATCTTGACACTCCACACTCTCTACATTCTCTGCATGTGCAATGATCACCATTAGCTCACATTGTCAATGGGCAGCTGCTCTCATTGGTCTTACAATTTTGATTGGAACTGCCGGATGTTTGTGCATTGCTGTGTGGCTTTGCAGCATCACCATAGAAGCAAAATGTTGATGACATACCTTGCATATCCTATCACTCTGAATTCTATTTGTACAATTGATTGGGGGCTCCCCAAAACTGGTGGGAGAGAGTGGGAAAAGTGCACAAATGCATTGGTCCTCGGGCACTGGAGACCCTCACTATGCCACTGCTGTCGTGATAACAAAATAATCTTATGACTTTGACTTTGTGACATCATGCTATGTTCAATCCCCCCTACCCCCTTCTCAAAAAAGTATTAAACTCCTCCCCCTATTGGAGCATGATGTCGTTTATGGACATTTCTTTGCAGCCTTGGGTTCTTCTCAGGGCTATGCCTGCCTGAGGATCGCCCGTACGTCAATCACCTGGACAGGTTTCTTTTTCTCTGAGAGCTTAGCTCTGGCCAGTCACAGGTTTCCACTCCGCCTCCTGGAACCGATTGTTCCCTCAAACGCAGACCACCAAGGCACCAGGTTCAGGGAGCTGAACCCAAGTGGAAGATCAATGCAGCTTCTCATTTTCTCTACAGGTGCCCATCTCCTCTCACCAGGGACATGTTGCTGCTTCCAGGGTGTAGGCTGGCCATTCTGCCTTCCCACTTCCATGTGGCTATCTGTGATACATCAGGGCATGGCAAGTAGGTAGAGTGGTTGCAGCAAGACCTCTAAGATGGTACATCTGGGGTATGGCAGGTAGGTATGTGGCAGCAAAATCCCTAAGATTATACAGGTGGGCAGAGTGGCAGCAAGGCCTTCTAGGTGCTATCAGTCATCTTGCCTCTCACATGGAAATTCTGGAAATCCAAGCAAAAGCAGACTGATTTTCAAAACGATCAGCTTTTCAATCAACTTTGGCACCAGCCTTGAGCAATGAGGACTCATGATGTCCTCTCTAATTGAGAAAACATGTTCACTGGGCATGTTAGTTGGTGGACTTGAAAAATAGAGCTGAGCCACCTTGGCTAGGTCTGGACAGACTATGCATCTGTGTACCCAATATTCCACTGTATCTGTGTTCATGTCCTTGGTGGGCTTTGTGAGATAGTGTGTCACAGAAATTTGCTGAGGTCTCATTTTCTGGGGGTTGGGTGAGTGTCTCTCTTGTCAGCTGCTTTAGCTAAGGCCTGTGTCAGGAGAGATGGTTCTTTGTGGGCAATATAGCTTTGGCATATTGAAGTGGGAAAGGAAGTGGTAAGTGACAGGGTCCTGCTCCTGCTTTGTCATTACTCTTTGAGGTGGCCACTCTTTCCTGTGCCTTTGCCTCTGGCACTCCTGTTAAGACACCTAAGCTACCAGCACCTTCTTCATGAATGGGGCTGGAAGGCAAGACTCCTTTTCACCCATGGATCCCAAAATGTAGCAAACATGAATGTATTCTTTTCTGTGAGAGGTTTCAGTCTCTCTTGTACCCCTCTGCTTCCATTTCATCTTGCACATGGAAGGCCTCTAACTTGACCTCCAGAATATTTATGATAGGGATGACTTTGCCCAGGATGGTGCTCTTGTGATTGTGATGACTCTGAGAGACTAGGTGGAATCACTGTGAAACTAGAGGATGTAAAACTCAGATTGACAAACTATAGATTAACAAATCACCAGGACAGGATGGGATTCACCCCAGAGTTCTGAAGGAACTAAAAAATGAAATTGCAGGCCTGTTTCTGGTGAATTGCAAACTATCATTTAAAACAGCCATGGTACCAGAAAACTGGAGGATGGCTAATGTGACACCAATTTTTCAAAAGGGTTCCAGGGTGATCAGGGAAACTATAGACCAGTGGGCCTGATTTCAGTGCCAGGCAAAATGATTAAAACTATTCTTAAAAACAAAATTACTTACCACATAAATAGACATGGTTTAATGGGAGGAGAGTCAACATGGTCTTTGCAAGGGGAAGTCTTGCCTTACCAATTTACTAGATTTTTTTTGTGTGTAAATAAACATGCAGAGAAAGGTGAGCTGGGTGATATAATTATTTGGAATTTCAGAAGGCACTTGACAAAGTCCCTCATGAGAGACTTCTCAGGAAATTGGAAGGTCATGGGTTCGGAGGCAGTGTCCTATTATGGATTGGTAACTGGATAAAGGACAGGAAACAGAAGGTGGGACTAAATGGTCAGTTTTCTGAATGGAGAAAGGTTGTTAGTGGCATGCCTCAGGAGTCTGTATTGGGACCTGTGCTATTTAACATATTCATAAATGATCTGAACAAAGGAAAATGAGTGAGGTGACCAGATCTGCAGATGACACAAAAACTGAGTCATTAAAATGGCAGTGGATTGTGAAGAACTGAAGAAGGACCTTGTGAAACTAGGCTTCTGAATGGCAGGTACAATTTAATGTGGACAAATACAAAGTAATGTATGTAGGGAAAAATAATCCCAACTACAAGTAAACAATGCTGGGTTCTATGTTAGAAGTCACCACCCAGGAAAAGGACCTCTGAGTTCTTGTGGATAATATTTTCAAATCTTTGGCTCAGTATTGGCAGTTGTGAAAAAGGCAAATACAATGTTAGGAATTATTTATAAAGGAATATAGAACAAATGTTGATTTCTGGTCTCCCTATCTAAAAAAATACAGTGGACATGGAAAAGGTACAGGGAAGGGTGACAAAAATGATAAAGTGGATAGAAAAGCTCCATTATGGAGAAATGCTAAACAGATTAAGGCTTTTTGTCCCTGAAAAGTGATGACTGAGAGGGGATATGATTGAAATTTATAAATTATGTGTGGAGTGGAACAGGGAATAGGTAAATAGAGAGCCGTTATTTACCCTTTCAAATAACAGTAGGACTAGGGGACACTCCATGAAACTAGCAACTGGCAAATTTAAATCATAGGAAGTATTTTTTCATTCAGTGCACAATCAAGCTATGGAATCTGTTACCAGAGGATGTGGTCAAGGCTACTAACAAAGTGGGGTTCAAAACAGGATTGGAATAGTTCCTGAAGGAAAAGACCATAAATTAGTTATTAGCCAGGTCGATGTAGGAAAGCCAGCGCTTATCCCTGGGAGTGAAATATAAGAAATAGATCAACTATTGGGGATCTGATGGGTACTTGTGATGTGGACTGGCCCCTGATGGAGACAGGATGCTGGGCTCAATGGACCTTGGTCTGATCCAGCATGGCACTTCTTATGTTATTATAAGAGCAACTTGTCCAATATGTGGAATGCACAAGGAAGGGTGAATATACATTTATCCAACTCCTAATTTGGGGTGAATCAAGATGCTAGATTTTTTAAAAATGTAATTAATATTCTACCTTTCGTGACTGGTCAGTCACTTCAAAGATTACATACAGGGCCTGATTTATGAAGGCTTTTCTCCTATTCTGTATCTATAGGAAAAATGTTTAGTAAATGAGGCCTAAGTTTGTACATGAAGTGACTTGCCCGAGGTCACAAGGAAGCCAATAGTCAGTAGGTCGTTTAGTGAACAAGGTATCTATCTAAAGTTAGTCAGATAACGTGTCCCAAATATTCAGTGAGATAAATATCCTGCTGAATATACCAGCGTAAAGTTAGCTGCCAACAGAAACTCTAACCGGCTGAGTTTGAATATAGATTTTTAGTTATCCAGCCTTGTGTGACTGGATAACTGAATGTCTTGAAAGGTTATCGGCTAAGTAGCGCTGTCATTAAAGAAAAAAAAAAACAAAACCTCAAACACATGAACGAACTAGCGGGCCAATCACCCCCCCCCCCACCTCAAAATATCGGATAAAAAGGCCCTTTTGGCCCATGCTCTCATCACCCATAAAAACCTTAAAATGCTACAAAGACCCCTATCCCGATGTTTTCAAAAATCATCTATCATCCTGCCCTCCCCCCATCCCTTTCTTCCATCCATCCATCCAGAAGGGATTGTAAACATCGTGGTGGGGAGCAGGGCTGGAAGCATAAACCTAACCTACATTTAAGCTTCCAGTGCTGCCGGTCTTACAGCAGTGCTGGAGGTGCTGGGAGTGGGGTGGAGGGTCCCTTGCTCCTGGCAATGAAATGAAGGATATCAGGGGGAGGGGGATATGCCACGATGTTTACAATCTTTTTGGCTGAGTGGGGGGGGGGGGGGGGCAGGATGATAGATGATTTTTGAGAACATTAGGATAGGGATCTTTGTAGCATTTTAAGGCTTTTATGGGGGACGAGAGCATAGCCCGAGAGGGCCTTTAGAGAATATTTTGAGTGAGAGAGAGGTGACTGGCCCACTAATCCGTTTATATGTTTGAGTTTTTTTTCTTTAATGACAACACTACTTAGCTGGATACATTTTAAAGATATCCGGTTAAGCAGCACATTAACCAGGCACACAAGGCCGGATAACTTTAGACCTGCTTGGATGCAGGTCTAAAGTTAACAGGCTAATCCAGCCAAATAAACCTAATATTTTGCTAGGTTAGTTGGATAAATCAATCCCCTGCCAGGAATGCCCCTAAAACACCACTTTTTTTTATCTAGCTAAATTATAGCTAGATACATAATTATCTGGTTAAGTGTCTGAATATGCCCACATTTGCTATTTAGACAGATAACTTGTGAGTTTTCCAGCTAAACTGCTTTTGAATATCTACTTCAAGGAGCCTCAGCAGGATTTGAACCCTGGCTTCCAACTTGCTGCTGTAACCACTACGCTACTCCTCCACTTACTGATTTATTTTAAAGTCTTATATACCACACCCTACAGTAGTATTGCCCAGGGCAGTTTATAGAATAATATTCATAAGTTAAAAACAATAGGCACAGTTCTTAGAGCAAACATTAACAGAACAGCAAATAAAAATAAACTTGAGTTTAATGGAGTGGTTCAATAGAAGGAGCTTTTAAAGATGTTGGATTTCTCCAAAAGGGTGAGAAGATAATTAGAAGCTCTGACAGCTTAATTATATTGGCCAACTGAACTATTTAAAAATGTATTTTTAGGGCATTCTTCTATTTTTAAGATAATTTAAATGTAGTTGGTGGTCACTCTCAACATAGAACAGTCCAGCAAACTGTCCAAACTGGAAATAACACAGTTTGATAGCTTCCTTGTTTAGGAGAACTTAAAAAATAAAATATGAATGTACCAGAAACCTGCATTAAGGACTTAGCAGGGGTATGGCTGGTTTGGTGTTGAGAAGAATGAGTACTTGAATAACAAAAAAAAAAAAAGGAAAAAGACAAATGACTTTCATAAAGATTTTCTTTGGTTGTATTTACATTTAGATCTTGCAAGTAAGTCCCTGTTGTCTTGAAACATGCCTATATTTTATACACAGGTTTCCAAGTGGGCTCAGGATAGCAGTTCCAATCATGGTTTTCTGATCATTACAACTCTTCCATCGAGAAACTCATTGAAATTTAATTTCATGAGCTTTGCCAAGAGTCAAGATAAACAGGACAATAAGAAATCTTTCCTGGTTCTCTTCACTGATGACGGCAGGCGAGGCTCCTCTAAGAACATTCATTCCTCTTCAGCAGGTACAGAAACTTCTAGGGCTTTTCTAGTGATGAATTCTCAAAGTATTTTCATTCCCTCTTTTCCAATTAGAAGACTAGTAATTTTGCTTCCGTCACCTCATGCTCTGATTGCTGTAGCATCCTTTACCCCAGAATCCACATCTTCCACTCATGGTCTCTGACAATTAATCAATAAATGTAAGTGGTAGGGATGTGAATCGTTTTAGGACGATTAAAATTATCGTCCGATAATTTTAATATCGTCTTAAACCGTTATGGAACACAATACAATAGAGATTCTAACGATTTATCGTTATAAATCGTTAGAATCGTGAGCCGGCACACTAAAACCCCCTAAAACCCACCCCCGACCCTTTAAATTAAATCCCCCACCCCCCCCCAATGACTTAAATAACCTGCGGGTCCAGCGGCGGTCCGGAACGGCAGCGGTCCGGAACGGGCTCCTGCTACTGAATCTTGTTGTCTTCAGCCGGCGCCATTTTCCAAAATGGCGCCGAAAAATGGCGGCGGCCATAGACGAACACGATTGGACGGCAGGAGGTCCTTCCGGACCCCCGCTGGACTTTTGGCAAGTCTTGTGGGGGTCAGGAGGCCCCCCCCAAGCTGGCCAAAAGTTCCTGGAGGTCCAGCGGGGGTCAGGGAGCGATTTCCCGCCGCGAATCGTTTTCGTACGGAAAATGGCGCCGGCAGGAGATCGACTGCAGGAGGTCGTTCAGCGAGGGTTCCGGCGCCTCGCTGAACGACCTCCTGCAGTCGATCTCCTGCCAGCGCCATTTTCCGTACGAAAACGATTCGCGGCGGGAAATCGCGCCCTGACCCCCGCTGGACCTCCAGGAACTTTTGGCCAGCTTGGGGGGGGGGCCTCCTGACCCCCACAAGACTTGCCAAAAGTCCAGCGGGGGCCCGGAAGGACCTCCTGCCATCCAATCGTGTTCGTCTATGGCCGCCGCCATTTTTCGGCGCCATTTTGGAAAATGGCGCCGGCTGAAGACAACAAGATTCAGTAGCAGGAGCCCGTTCCGGACCGCTGCCGTTCCGGACCGCCGCTGGACCCGCAGGTTATTTAAGTCATTTGGGGGGGGGGGTTCGGGAGGGTGGGGGATTTAATTTAAAGGGTCGGGGGTGGGTTTTAGGGGGTTTTAATGTGCCGGTTTTGCGATTTTACGTTTTTTTGATTTTTCACGATTTTTCACGATATTTTACCCCCCTAAACGGCAACAATACGATTCCCTCCCCCTCCCAGCCGAAATCGATCGTTAAGACGATCGAGGACACGATTCACATCCCTAGTAAGTGGTGTGCATTCAGAAGCTTCTTCATTTCTCCCTTTAAAACAATTCCTGAAACTAGCTAGGTTAAAACAATTCCCAGTAATTGTGGGGTTTATATTAGCCATACCACTTATATTTATTTATTATTACCAATGAGTGGGGTTGGTACCAAAATATACCCCTTTCTAGGGGAAAAGTAATAACTTTGTAATAAAAATGCAGCTATCAAGAATACCACTCGCAAGCTTACAAACTGAAAGTGGGATTCTTAAATTGAGCCGTGCCTAGGATGTGAATCGTTTTTTGACGATTTAAAACAATCGTCAGATATATTTTAAATCATCAAAAATCGTTAGAGCTGTGATACAATAACAATTCCCCCGATTTATCGTCAAAAAATCGTAAATCGGTGTCAGTGAGGGCAAAAGTAGCGCTGGCGCCATTTTGACTTTTGCCCTCACTATGTCGACATAGTGAGGGCAAACGTAGCGCCGCCGCCATTTTGAATATTGGCAATACGGCTCGCGTGCAGGAGGTCGCTCCCGGACCCCCGCTGGACTTTTGGCAAGTCTTGTGGGGGTCAGGAGGCCCCCCCCCAAGCTGGCCAAAAGTCCCTGAGGGTCCAGCGGGGGTCCGGGAGCGATCTCCTGCACTCGTGACGTCGGGTGACAGGAACCAAAATGGCGCCGGTGCTACCTTTGCCCTGTCATATGGTAAGGGCAAAGGGCCACCGGCGCCATTTCTTTTAACGCAGCCGTGGCCCGAGAGCGGGAGATCGCGCCGGGACCCCCCACTGGACCCCAGGTAATTTAAAACATTTTGGGGGGGTTCGGGAGGGTGGGGGATTTGTTTTAAAGGGTCGGGGTGGGTTTTAGGGTGCCGGTTTTCCCGCCCTCCCCCGATTTACGATTTTTTACGATTTAAAAAAAACAAAAACCATGACTATCAGATTTCCCTCTCCCCCAGCCAAAATCGATCGTTAAGACGATCGATCACCCGATTCACATCCCTAGCGCCTGCCCTGTTTCCACTTATGCCCCAGCAGAGCTGTGCAGGCCGAGCACTGCTGTGTGGAACAGAGCCCAACAGGAAGATTATACTGAGCACAGCACTATGAATCAGTGCATACACTCACAATCCTCATGGAAGCCGCACCCACTTTTCCTACACATTTCCTACTGGAGAAGGAGACCTATGGGAGGAAGGGGGTAGGCCTGCCACACGGACTATGAGCATGCACTTGTTGACAGTGCCACGTTTAGTACAGTTTTCCTGCCACTTCTATTCTGCAGAGAAGTGCCCCATGCACATTTGTTGAGATGCTAGTTAGCTGGGGTTAGGGGAGGGTGGGGATAGTGGTGGCAGAAGTTATAGGGAGCATAAGCGGAGGCAATAAAGTGTCTAAAGAGTGGAAGTGCAGTGCATGCAAATCAGGTTTTATTTTAATTTCTGAGGGTTGGTAAAAACTAATGATAGGAAATTTAGAAACTTCTGGAACTTAGAAATTTGTTCTAATTTCACAGAGATTTATTTTTTTGCTGCAGCTAAGGTAGGTGAAAGTTGCCCATGGTCCCTTTCACATACTCTCAATATTTCACTATGCACTCAGCACCCAGTCAAAAAACAAGCCCCAAAGTTTATGAAAGGAGTATAAACAGGATGGAATGAAGTTACTTTCCAGATTGAAGCTACTAAAATGGTGAGTGGTCTTCATTATAAAACATATGGAAACAGACTTAAAAATCTAAACATGTATGCATTACAGGAAAGATGGGATAGAGGAAATCTGATAGAGACATTTAAATAACTCCGAGATATTATTGCACAGGAGGCAGGTCTCTCTCAATAGAAGGGAGGCTCTGGAGAAAAGGATCATGGGATGAAAATGGTAGACTGAGGGGTGATCCAAGGAAGTATTTCTTTAGAGAAAGGGTGGTGGATGCATGGAACAGCCTTCCTGTGGTGGACTCAAGGACAGTATCTGAATTCAGTAAAGCATGGGGCAAGCATAGGGATCACTGAAGGAGTGGCAGGGACTGTAGAACTAAGCAATTGTGGATGGGCAGACAAGATGGGCTGTGTTTAGTCTTTTTTTTTTTTTTGCTGTCATGTTTCTATGAGAGTCTGAGAGTGAGTGTGAAGGTTTAGATGCACTGTGTACACCAGAAGCTTCTCTTTAGCTTACTGTGTATAGGAGTCCTTGCTTTGATGTAATAATACTGTGTGCACTGAGAAAAAAAGAGGTTTTCTATAAATTCTTTTCAAACCCAAAAGTGCTTTGTGAAACCCCTACAACTTTAGCTCTGAGCTGTCTACCAATCAGCAAGTTCATGAGCATCGTTGGAGAAGGGTAAGAGTTTTTTCATATTGTGCAGCAAACTTAAATTTCAGAGAGAAAAAATATATGTACTTTTTTAAACGTTATCTTCCTGTGAGTCACTAACATTATTTAAGCACTATAAAGATTTTTTTTTTAAGCAAAGCATTTTAACCTAATTAACATTCCTTCAGAATTCCTTCACAAGTTTCTTCTTCAAACCTTTGTACTATAGAAAGAAAAACTCAACAGCGGCCTCTGTATCAAATCTTCTAGCGTTCAATAACAAGTAACCTTCCTTGACCAATTGGTTTTCTTTATGTTGGCTTCATGCTTCTCCTGTTTCCCTGAATTCATTAAGCTTGAAACATACTTAACTTTCTGTATTTTGTTTTTAGAGACTCTGACTGCTCCAGATGAGGACCCTTCTTTCCAGTTGCTGAATGAAAACAATGTTCCTTCGGTCATAGAAATTAACAAAAGCAGGACAATTCGTGATGTGCCAGTTTATATTCACGGTCCAATTATGCCATGCAAAAGGAGCCCTCTTTATGTTGACTTTGAGGAGATTGGGTGGGCAGGATGGATCATTTCTCCTAAAGGTTACAATGCCTACTACTGCAAGGGTGCCTGCCTTTTCCCATTGGGGCAGGGACTAGGAGCCACTAACCATGCTACTGTCCAGTCTATCGTTCATGCATTAAAACTATCCAGTGATATAAGTACCCCCTGCTGTGTGCCAAATAAACTGCATTCAATCAACCTTCTGTACTTTGATGATGAGGAGAATGTGGTGCTTAAAAAATATGATGATATGGTTGCTGTAAGCTGTGGCTGTCACTGAGAGCATCCTTAGTACCTGATTTCGATATTGCTTAGTTTTGTTCAGTCTTCTTTTGGACACCGTAATCAATGCCTTAAACATGCCTAAGCTTTGCTTTTATCAAGAGAGTCGATGCACTAGTTTGCAAATAAAAATTCAGACTTTTTTGGTAATCAGATCTTTTGAATCTTCTTGAAAAGATATGTTATATAGTGATTTAGGGATGAAATTGACCTTTGCAATTGTGGATTGTGTAGGCAGAATCATGTATTTCATTTTTTAAAAATGAAAAATTTAAATCATAGGACCTGTACCTGGACTCTGGCCTAGGCTGAGGCTCAGGCATCAGGTCTTGGTTTCTGGGTCAGGCCCTGGCGTCAAGCTTGGGTCAGGCCCTGGCATCAAGCTTGGGTCCTGGTCAAAGACCCAGTGTTGGAACCTGGCCTCTGGTCCAGGCTGCGGCTCTGGGGCTCCAGCTTATGCCCTGGCATCGGGACCCAGTTGCTATGCCAGGCCACGATGTCAGGCCTGGGCTGCAGTGGTGGCCTTATGTAGACTGAGGCCAAGGTCATGACAACCTACTCCTACGCAAGGCCTAGGCTTCAGCGGAAGATCCCCAGTGGACTGGGTAAGTGGAGGCCGGGGGAGATCCTGGCCCCAGCATTTTTCTGGGTGGGTAGGAGGGAGGGAGGGACGGAAGGCTTTGGAAGGTTCCATTTTTGTTTTTTTGTCATTTTTTTAAATGTTTGATTCATTTTTTCACACAAATGAAACAAGTCAAATGTTCCACAAACAAATTAATGAGAAAAAACCTTCCAAAAATGAACCAAAAAATGAAAA
The DNA here is from genome assembly GCF_901001135.1 of Rhinatrema bivittatum. NCBI lineage: Eukaryota > Metazoa > Chordata > Amphibia > Gymnophiona > Rhinatrematidae > Rhinatrema > Rhinatrema bivittatum. Next base: position 184,938,243 of record NC_042621.1, read on the forward strand.
CATTTTTTTCCCTTATCACTGCTAATAGTTATCTGATTCTCCGTTTACTCTGTTTTAACCAGTTCACAATCCACATTAGTAGCACAGGCATGGATGGGTCTGGGTGGGTCATGGCCCACACACTTAGGGCTCTTTTGAGTGGGGGAAGAAAGGAGTCCTTTCAAGTCCTGATGTGACAGGAGTTGTTTCTTTACACATTCCTGTATGTTTCCCCTGGGGAGGATGTCTGATCTTTTATATGGGTGCAGTGAGGGTAAAACAAATACTCCGGAGTTGATTTGATAGTGTCCAAAATAAAAGTCTTTACTGTTAATACTGATGATGAATGGCACAAAATTCAAACTGCAGCACCACAGACATCTCTCTTCAATTCCGTTACAGTCTCTTCCTTCTATCTGTGCAGGATTCACTTGTATTATCAGGGCAGGAAAAACATCCACTCTTTGTTTAAAGTGAAGTGGAGCTCCCAAATGGACAGGGTCTTTAGGATGGTCAAAACCCCTTCCAAACTGATAAAAATAGCAAAATCTATGACACAGAGAATAAATCCTCTCTTTCTCTCCCCAGGGTGGGTGAACACCGAATGGGTGTCCCCATTGATTAGGGATGTGCAATCGTTTAACACGAATTAGGCGAAATTGCCTAATTCATCCTGGTTTGGAGAACCCAAAAACCGAACCAAATTTTCCTGAAATTTTGGGAAATGTCGGTTTTCAGATTAGTGCGCACTATCCAGAAATTCGGGTCCCCTGAATTACAAAGTTCCGAACCGCAGGAAATTCGAAATGTCCTACGGTGGGCCGAAAACGAAGCATCTCTACCATTGATGTTATTTTCCTTTAAACACAGTTAGCAGATCTTCAGGATCTCCTTGATCTTACACAGTCTTTTTAGTACTCTCTCTGGATCCTTGGTGTAAGGGACCCTCTTTGAAACAAGCAGTTCTCTTGCTTCCAGAAGGAAGGAAAGGGCAGCCAAACTTCCTCCTGGATTTTCTAAATCAAAAATCTTTCCCACAAACCATTGAATTTAACACCGGAGTTGTTCCTTGCAGCAGGTCACTGTCACCTCCTTCCTAATTGAGGGTACGGAGGGCATGTCTTCCCTATCCCTGGGCGTCTCAGACACAGGGTACCCTGATTCTTGTGCCCAAGAAAGGCTCAGGTGTTTCACAAGGCTCCTGCCATGAAAAATCTCAAAACCCTCAAAAACAACCCAAAGGGATATTCCAACCAGCTAGTGAGTAGGTTGGAAGGAAAACCTTCCTGGTCCTCGTCAGGACCCACAGGCTGGTCTAGCCTGCTTTTACTGACTGGGCCTGCAAAACAACAAAAGCTAAACTTCTCTAAACCTCTGGACTCTTTGAAAAACTAAAGGGACTGCCTCCCAAGTTCATTGTGAAGAGCTCTTAAGCAGACTTTCAGGGGGCTGGCCATGACAGACAGACTTCTCAAAGGGAGGAGCTGTATTCGAATGGAACCTCCCTCTACTTTAACCTATTCTCTTTTAGCTGAAGTAAGGGCTCACCCAGATCTTACTGGTAGCATGACCATACATTGATTTATGGACTTTTCCTCCAGGAACTTATCCAAACCATTTTTAAACATCTACAGTAATAGCTTTCACCATAACCTCTGGCAATGAATTCCAGAGTTTAATTATGCATTGAATAAAAAAAAAACATTTTCTCTTTAGATTTAAATGAATTACCTAGTAGCTTCATTGTGTACTTTTCATTCTTTGTACTTTTTGAAAGAGTAAACAACTTATTAATGTTTGCTCATTCCAATCCACTGATTATTTTATAAACCTCTATCATATCTCTCGATTTCGCCCTTCTCTCTACCTTTTCTAATTCTGCTATATCTTTTTTGAGATGTGATGACCAGAACTGCAATGGTTGAATTTTCTTCCTCTGCTCCTGTCTCCTCTACAGCAGGCTCCACTACCTTTGCAGCACTCTCTTCCACCTCTATGCTGTGCCCACAGCCTCCATCTCCAGTGTCTGTGTCAGTCCCTCCTGTATGGACCCTGTCATGAAGTTCCTTTGTAGAGTGGCCCTTACAAGATCCTCTACATCTGTAAGCTGAATCTCTCCTCCTGTCTGGGGCTTGGACCTTTCTATCTGGGCCACCTTGGCTTTACAGCCAATCTGGTGTCATGCCATCGATGTTTAATTGTACAACTGACCTGTTTGCCACTGACAGGTTGCTGACATCTTTGGCTATAATCTCCCATATTCTTCTCTTTAACCTTGTGGATGTCTTCTGTCCAAATAATGCTTGGTAGTTCTCACACATCTTCCTGACAAGCAGATCCATTTCTTCCTCTGAAAAATGTGCCTCCCTCTGCCATCTTTTCTCATCCAAATTACTGGGACCCGCCTGTAGTGGCTCCCTACCTCCCTGTCCACTATTCCCTCTCCCATCTCCCCCTCCCCCACCCTTTGCACTATCTCCTCCACTTGCCTTCTTTTCCCTTCACTCCCACTCCCATCCTCTGCTGCATCCTCATAGTCTTGCACCCCTCTCTTCTTGCCCCATATGCCCTCCCTGACTACACTTACCTGAGAAAGATGCCACACTCCTCCTATCCATCCTGTCCCCACTCGTCTGCCTGTCATGCACATCCTTGCCCTCAGACCCCTCCCCCCTCCCCCGTCACATTGCATTCTCAGAGCAATCACAATCTCCCAGTCCACTTTTTCTTGCCTAGAGGACAAAACCACAGACAGACAGCAAGAAAATAACAAAGTAATGCACTACCAAGCTCCAATCACAGACAATAGACAAGGGGAAAGGGAAACAGCAATGATTAAACAATTAGGACAAAAAACTCAGCAATCGGCAATCACAAAAAACTGGCTCCTAACCTGCCTCTAGCCTCTAGACACCTCCTACTCCCACAAACTCCAAACAACACCCACACTAGTCTAATGCAAGGATCTGCTTTTTGGCATGAAAGAAGTGTGTCCTGTGATTATTGCCATGTGTGTGCAGCAATCACAACTCTTTGAAGATCATGCCACTGTTCTCAAGCAATGAAATATGTGCTACAATTTCCCGCTCTCCCCTATACAGCCTATGCTGCATTTTATGTGCTTACCGATGCAGCCAATAGCACAGACACTGCTTGCCCACTCTTAAAAGACCCACTATTACCTCTGCCATGCAGTGTGAATTATCTCCCATTGTTATGTTTGCCATGGTTTCTACAGCCCACAGTTATTAGAAAAAATATTCCAGGGTCATAATTTCACTACAAAGGAAGACCTGGTTGCTCGCTGCATTGCTTTTATACACATATTTTCTGTGTATATTATCAGCACAGATGCAGCCTCTTATTACATAGGGCTTTACCGCTCGTATGTATGTGTGTTTTTTCATGAGTGCATGGATTGTGCGTGCAAATCATTTGCATAATTATTATTATTTTTTTTTACATCCCATGGAGGCACCAGATTTAGCTGCGTGCGGTGATCAAAACCGGTGCTCACAACTAGCACCTGTTTTGCCACGGGTCTTCTTATATCGGCCCCATAGAGACTTAAGACTAGTAAAGGAGACTGAGAACCTTATCCCTGCCGTTTTATCCCTGTTATGGTAACTGTTTTAGTTGCCAGCAGAGAAGGTTTTTCCACCCTTCCTGTGTCTTGTTGGATTCTTTTTGAAAAAAATTGTGTCTTTGTGTTACTGGGAACCCCAGTGCCTAGGGGCTCAGATTCTGCTGGCTTTAAAGGTGGTGCCTTTCCGTTTGAAAGGACTGAAGGAGAAGAAGAGCTATCTGCAAGGAAGAATGGACTCTCATCCATTTCCAGGGAGCAGAAGATGAGGTATGAAGTAAGAATTATGTGTAAACTCAGGGAAAAGCACCAGTGTGTAATAAGGTGGCCATCAGATGCCACAGAGAGGAGAATGAAGATTAGTGAGGATTTTGGAATAGGTACAAGATCTCTTGTGATTTCTGGAGGTAAATTGGGACAAACTTCCTCCCATTTTCCCGGGAAGGTTTGAGGATAAACTTGGACAACAACTCCTAGGACTGGGAAAAGAGTAATTGGGAAAAGTATGAGAACTGGAACTTTTGGTATTTATATTTCATTGAGATAAATATCTTCCCATTCCCATGGGAAGATTGGGGATTGAAGTATAGAGTGGATTTCAAAGTAAGGAGAGGTAAAAAAAATCAAATCACTAAAGGATTTGGCTGAAATAATTGGAGAACTTGTTGCTGGAGAAGCAATGTCACAAATGTATTGTACCTCAGCTTGTGATAACCAATTGAATTATTTTCACTTTTGAGTTTGTAAAGAAATCATTAATTCACTTTTTCAAATTATCAGTATAATTGAGTAGGCACCCACTCAATTTCCAGCCTGATTATTGCTGCTGCTAAGTGAAGGAATCATTAGTGCTGTTTACAGAGTGTATGAAGACAGACTGGGGCAGAAATCATGCGAAAGAGCCTTGAAGCAGACCTTCCCCTAAACAGTGAACCTGGGACTCAGAATAGCATGCTATCCTGGTGAGAACTATGCACGTAGGGTGTATATATTTGAGATGTGAGCTTTTTGGGACATTTTTTGGGTTTTCCTCACCCAGAGGCTATACACAGTTTTGCATTTTCAAAAGTATATATGTGTGTGTTTCAGGGGAAAATTATCCATAAAAAAAGGGGGGAGGGGGCAGGCAATCTCTGTGGGTGCTTTTTCCCTACACAATTTTCAAAGATAAATTACAACATGCTTTCCCTTTGAAAACTGGTGCAAAGTACAAGGGGAGAAGTATCAACAGACTTTGCAACAATCCCCATGGTTTTGAAAATTGCCCTCATGCAGGCCGATGTAATATCGGTGCATGTAGAATGGGCACTCATGTTGCACTTTCCAAATTAATGCAGAAAAAGCAATAATCATTTTTTGGAACATTAAAAATATAGTAAAGAAAAGAAGACTATATAATTATATAGAGCAAACAAATACCCAAACTTGTTTCATGGCACTACTCACATCTTTTAATTAAATATATTTTTCTTCATCAAATGTTACACACTTCTTGATATTTAGGGACCTTCGTTTTCAGGTTTAATTGTATTTGCTCTGAGAATTTAATAGTACTTATTACAGTAAGAACAAAACAGATATTTACCAGGAAAACCACTGATTTCTCCCACTTTTGTTTTTGTCGTAATAAGCACTGATAAATTCCCAAGAAAATAAAATAAAATCTGAAAATGAAAAATCCCTATTGATATTGTTCCTGCCTGGCACCAAACAACACTAGAAATCAGAACATAAATTTATGCTCCCAAGTAGCTAAAAAAGCTGTGTTGTACAATTGTAATATCATTACAGTATAAGGGACCAGTTCTTGTTTTGCTTTGCTTTTTAATTTTTTTTCTCATTTCCCATTTTATTTCCCTTTATCTCTGTGGGAGATCTAGTCTTTTTATTTGGGGTGTGCATGGGAAAACATTTTGGTTTGGTTTGTTATTTTGGTTCTGTTGCCATTTCTATTCTTTCATTTTGGTTTCCAAGTTCATTTCTTTAGTTTCTGTTAAAGTCAAAGGGGAAGCATTGCATCTTGTTTTGGACTTTAACAGAGTAATATACAAAGCTGCGGTATTTTAGCCCGGAGCAGAAAAATATCATATGGGTTTCCAAAGTTGCGATACTGTACTGCAGCTTTGGAAACCATGCTCTTTTTTCCCCCTGGTGGTAGAATCTTGAGGGGAAAAATACTGCCTAGTAAAACACCCAAAATGTGTGCGATGGCTGACTCTTTGCTCTGGATTGCCTTATTCTTAAAGGGCCATCATGCCCCTCAAAAACCCTTTCAATTATGTAAAAGGCCCACTATCCTTCCATCTCCTCTAGAACTGGCCCTTCAGAGAAAAAAGTTTAAAAAAAAAAATGTTGAAGTCTTGTGATGACCTGCCCCACTATCCAAACCCCCCTTCCCAATAAATGCCTTTCCGGATCCAAATGCCCACCTCACCCCCGAGAGTAGCAGTCACCTAACCCCCTTCCTGAGCCCCCAACCTAACCTGGCCCATCCCTCTGGGCATACCTTGTAGTCTAGAGGGGCCAAGAGTGCTCCCTAAACTCTGGGACCAGCGCTCTCTCTAGCCAAAATGGCCCAGTCAGCCCACATTAAATGTGCCCCTATCATGTGAAAGGTGCATACCTAATATGTCAGCTGGTTAGTGCCATTTTGTCTAGAGAGAATACCAGGCCTGGAGCCTAGAAGGCGCTCCAGGTCTCATTAGAGCACCAGGAATGTCTGGTGGGAGGGGGATAGTGAGGGTCACTGGGGTTGCATAGCTGTTCTTGTTGGAAGGCATTTATTGGAAAGGGGAGATTTAGGTGGTGGGTGGGGCATTCACCATGAAACTTCAATATTTTTTTTTCTCTTGAGGGTTGACTCTAGAGGTGGCAAGGGCCTCACAAGACCTTGGCTGGGGTGTATTTCATACATTGGGGGGCTCTTTCTTCCCCCATGATGGCCTATTAAGAACCAGCCGGGAGCAAATCATAGCAAACTTTCAGGAAAATAATTTGCTTGCATTTTTTGAGGCAAAATGTGTTATTTTATTAACATAAACTGTACTAGAAATGATCTGTTTTTCATAGCATATGAATGCAAAGCAACTCATCAAACCAGTATTATTCAGGGTTAAATAAAGCATGGTGGCATGAAGAGTCTAAGGCATCATGAGAGGAGTACCAACAGTGGCATAAACACCCCAAATTATCCAAAAAAGGGGCATAAGTGGCATATGAACATTCCATGACACAAACAACAATGGGCATGAAAACCCCAAAATACTAAAAAAATGACATTCATGGCATAGAAAGACCCCAACACACACATCAAGCTTTAGGGCCGGTGCATTGTTTGCCATCACAAGATTGCAGGCCTGTGCAGCATGGGGAAAAAAAGCCAGGCTCTGGGTTCAATGGCCTGCAGATTACCAGTGGTATGAGTATCCCAAAGCACCAAAATAGGAGCATATGTGGTACATGAACATCCCATGATACCAAGAGAGGCGCATAGGACACAAATAATAGTGGATTGAAGACCCCAGGGCAACAAATGTGAGGCAAAGGGCATGAACAACAGTGGCATAAAAACCAAAGGCACCACAAAAGGGCAAAAAGGGCATATTCTAACTATCTGACACCTGATCATCCCAGCACTCAACAGAACTCGCAAGCATAATCCTCCTCCTTCATGCTCTCTTGATGTACCCTCCTTTTCTACCCTTCCCTGCTCACTCCCTTGATCTGTTAAGTTCTTTGAAAATGTTCTCCGCAATATTCTGTTATTCAACGACTAAGAAAATATGTTGATTGTTCACAAAACCCTACTGTTCCCAACTACTATGTTAACTCCATTTGATTGTAAGATAATTGCATATGTTGAATGATAATTGCAGATTTGTAAACCGTTATGATGGCTCTACCGAATAACGGTATATAAAACCCTACAAATAAATAAATAAATAAATATGAACATGCCAAGGCTCTAAGAAGAGGGGTGAAGGACAGCAACATCAGTGGTATAAAGACTCCAGGGCACCAACAGAGGGATAAAATAAACATATAAACACTTCAAGGCACTAAGAAGAAAGGCAAAAGGCACCAAAATCAGTGGCATGAACAGCCCAAGGCACCGAAAGAGGAGCAAGGCAACACCAACAGTGACATGAATATCCTAGGCACCAAAGATAGGGGTGAAGGACTCCAACAACAGTGTCATGAAGACCCCAAGATACCAAAAGAGGGGAAAAGGTGCCAAAAACAGTTGCATGTACACCCAAAGGTACCGAGAGAGGAGTAAAACAGCACAAACAATGGCATGAAGACCCATTGGTACCCAAAGAGGGGAGAGAGCAGCATGAACACCCCAAGGTATAGCATGAGGATTAAGGTAGCAAGAAGAGGGGAATCAACATTTTAAGGCATAGAGTGAGGGGTGAACAACAAGCACATTGGCATCAACAGCCAACTCACTAAGTGGGTCATTTATTAAAGTGCTATAATGGTGTTTTCGCATGCGTTAAGGCATTTTCACATGCAAAAAATTCCTTTAATGCATGCAAAAATGCTATTAACGCATGCAAAAGCACCATAATGTTTGGTGTGATGCAAATGAGAAAAAGGAGAGGATATTGGGGTGGGAATTTTGGTCAAGTGGGCTGGACTCACAGTTTTACATGGCTTTAACTACACCTTTTTCATTTGTGTAAAGCCATGCGCTAGGGCTAGCCAAGCTATCAGGGCCAAGAGAGAGAGAGACTAGCCTAGCCATAATACCATGACATTAGATAGCTTGATGGACACTCTACCTGGGTAACATCAAGCTAGGTTGAGAGAACATTGCACAAATCTCATCTTTGGGTGAGTTTCCTCACTCCGAAGGTCATCAAATCTTCACAAGAGAGCACTGTTCTGTTCATATGTCTCACTTTGAATGTCAAAGTGGCCCCTAACCCCTACACTAATACCTAAATCTCACCTCGAGTGACTAGGTGGGCCTCCCATAGAGATATAAATACCTTTCTAGTGTGAGGGCATTATGGCTTTTCTTTTCTCTCTCTCTCTCCCTCCCTCCCTCCCTCCTTCCCTCCTCCAGGGCCCTGATAGCTTGGCTGGCACTCCAGGAGCTTAAAACTAGGAAATACAACAATTCTGGCACTTATCGCAAAGTGTGAAAAAGTTATCGCAATTTGCGCTAAGATAGTGCTTTGCATAGTATTGAGTATATTGTGAATTACAGTAAGTCACTGTGTAGTCATCTTAAAGAAGACCAACTTTCTTTAAATTTTTCAGTTTCTGTTTATATGTTGCCTTCTTCCAATAAAGAATACGGAGTGGCTTACAACATAGCCATCTAATACAACTTTTCTGCCAGTTCTTTTGCCAGCTGTAAAAATGTGGATTCATGATGTCCCCTGCCATTAAGAACACCTGTTTACTAAGCACACTGAATGGTGGGCAATAAATGAAATGCTGAGTGTTCTTGGTGACATCCAGCCAGACTGCAACCCCTGTGTCCAGTATCCCAACGGGTCTGTGTCCAAGACCTCAGTGAAATTTCCAAGTTACTACCTGACTGCAATTTGTGCAACGTCTCCATTGCTGGGTGGGATTCTGGATTCAGTTGCTAGCCACTGAAACAATAGCTTATGTCAAGAAAGCTCACTGTGTGGTGGCCATGGGGGAATAATGGTTAAAGGTGGAGGAGAAAGTAGTAGTAGTAGCTTTCAGTGTGCTGCTGAAGCTGATAGTACTGCATGGGGAGCCCACTTTCCTCAGTTGCATTCCCAGTGCCCCTCTGCCTCTAGCACTGCCATTCTTGCATTCTATCCACCAGCTTCTCCTTCCAGTCTGTCAGATTGTTGGACTGGATGGTGACACTCTCTTTCATCTATAGGTCACTCAGAATGGCCAGCACATAAGAATCCAGTTGTGTGGGGAATTTGAATTGATTATGTATTTTCAGCTGCAAAGAGTCTGAGTGCCACTTCTAGGTCCAGTTCCTGTTTTGCCAGAAACCCTTTAACTTCTCCTTCAGGATATTGATTATGGATGGGGATGACCTCACCAAGGTAGTTGTTGTTGAACTCAGATCTTTCATATCATTCCTAAAGGGCTTCATGACTTGTGCCATCTGTGTCATATATAAATAATCCCGATGCCCTGGGGTGTCCCACATTGCTCTTGGTATCATAAAAACATAAGATTTTCCATACTGGGTTAGATCAAAGGTCCACTGAGCCCAGTATCCTGTTTCCAACAGTGGCTAATCAAGGTCACAAGCATCTGACAGGATCCTATTAGGTAGATTCTATGCTGCTTATCCGAGTGATAAACAGTGGATTTCCCCAAGTCCACCTTAATAATAGTTCATTGACTTTTCCTCCAGGAACTTATCCAAAACGTACCCAGTTTCACTAACAGCTTTCTCTACATTCTCTGGAAATGAATTGCAGAGCTTAATTATGTATAGAGTAAGAAAATATTTCTCCTATTTGTTTTAAACATACTATTTAGTAACTTCATTGCATGTACCTGTAAAGAAGTTTACATTAGACCCTCCTTAAAAGTCTAGGACCAGACATCTAGACTGGTCTACCTTAAGACAGCCATAAGGGAATTCCAGTTGCAGAGTGTTTCTCCTGAGGGGAGGAATAAGATGTCAGGGCCCAGAGGGGAAAGGGAGGTCACAGACAAGACTAGGAGAAAGAAAGGACTTTGCTAAATGACTTGTATGAGTAACTGCTGCATTTCTGTTTCCAGCACTGCTGAGGTAAGCAGGCTTGTGTTTTGTTGATTTTGATTGTAATTAATAAAAACCTCAAAAGGATTGCCAGAGTTCAGACTGAATCAGTCCTCTGGAAAGCCAAAGACCATTTCTAGTCCCCTAGTCTTTGTACTTTTTGAAAGAGTAAACAACCGATTTGCATTTACCCATTCCAATCTGCTCAATGGCATGCCTCAATCGTTTCTCCCTTCAGCCAATTCTTCTCCAATATGAAAAGTCCTAACCTTATTTAGCCTTTCTTTACAGGGGAATGGTTCATCCTTTCTATCATTTAGGTCACCCTTCTCTGTATCTTTTCTAATTCTGCTATATCTTTTTTGAGATGTGGTGACTGTAAGCAAGTTTAGCGATGCAGGGATCTGTCTACTAAAGGACAGTCCCAGTTCACCTCCCACTTCACTTCACAATCCTAAGCTCAGGAAAAAGACAATGTGTTCTTCACAGATACAGACTTTTATTTATCAGATTTGGCAGGATATAGCATTTAAAAAATCACAACAATTCCTGTCTCTAACATCCTGGCCACTAAGTACCAGTTTTCCCTAAAGAAAGTTCTGTACCATGGGTAGTTACAAACATGCCATAAACCTTATCCTGCTTAATATACTAATACTTATGGCTAACTTACTTACCCCTGGTCCCAACTTCAGGCGATACCCCTCTGTTCACCTGTGAAGCAGACTCTGGCTGGAGAGCTGGACAATGTGTGCAGGGAATGAGACTTGCTTTCTGGGTTTGGTACTGGCAGAGCTGGCGGTGCTGTTTGGGGCTTGCTTTCACTCCTCACTGTCTCAGACTCCATGTCACTCTCCACACCTGAGCAGGGTGTCTCCTCTCTCTGTCTTCTCTCCCTGGGCTCCTGGACACACCTAGTCTTCTCCCTCCTTGATAGCAGGGGCTGCTGGTCTGCTTAGGGCTCCCCTTTCACTCTTCTGGTTCCTTTTCTTTCAGGGGTCCCTTCTGTAGTTTCAGGGTCACTCTCAGGGTTTGTTCTTTCTCATTCCCCTTTTAAGGTCTTGCTCCCAGGGTCACTTCATTTTCCTTATTTGCCCCCTGTCTTATACTTTCCAGCTGATAAATATGCATAAGCTCAAGCATAATCACAAGGTGGGTGGAGGGTCTTTGCACAATGCAGGTCTTTTCCCCTCTCCTCATTTTTTTGGTGGGAAGGGGGTCCTGCCATGTTACAGGTCTGTATGCCAAGCTGTTATGCCAGAGTCAGTGTTGTTCTCTGTCTCAGACTGCCCCCTTTCTTCCAAGGGAGGGTATTTCTGACTTCTGGACTCTGTTGGCTGATCCATGACTCCTGCTTAGGGCTTATCTGTTGTATTGTCCTTTTGCCTTGGTCCTGTTTACATAGGTACTTACAAACAGGCAGATCTAGATAAAATATCCTTCAGTGTAAAGTTCTCATCAGGACAAGGTCTCTTGTTTTTCTACTGAGACAGTATATTTGGGGCCTGACAGTCTTGTCTGCATACTTTGGCTATTATGATTCATGTTTGGTGCTTTCAGTGGTAAAACATGGGATATCTCCCTACATGACCAGAATTGCATACAAAACTCAAGATGAGATCACACCATGGAGCGATACAGAGACATTTTGAAATTCTCTGTTTTATTCTCCATTCCTTTCCTAATAATTCCTAGCATTCTATTTGCTTTTTTCACTGCTGCCACACACTGAGCAGAATATTTCAATATATTATCCATGAAGATACCTGGATCTTTTTCCTGAGTGGTGACACCTAATGTGGAATCTTGCATTGTGTAGCTATAATTTGGGTTGCTCTTCCCTAAGTGCAACACTTTGCACTTGTCCACATTAAATTTAATTTTTCATTTACATGCGCAGTCTTGCAAGGTCCTCTTGTAATTTCTTACAATCCTCTTGTGATTTAACAACTTTGAATAATTTTGTGTCATCTGCAGATTTGATCTCACTCATTTTCCCCATTTCCAGGTCATTTATAAATATGTTAAAAAGCAGTGATTCCAGAACAGATCTCTGGGGTACTGGTGGATATTGTTCACAGACAACTCATAAGTCTCTCACTAACATTTGCATCATTGGACAAGTGGAATTCCAATTGGTGCCTACTTCCTGAATAAACTGGTGCAGAGATGCCCTGACTGCTTACTGCTTCTCACAGAGCCGCTGCCTGCCTTTCATGCATCAGTTAAAATGTCCCACTACTATTCTGTACCTCTCATTCAGTTCCCACAGGAAAAATCTGCTGCTTTCCTTGACCCCCCCCCCCCCCCAGCCCAGGGAGTCCCCTACTGCCAGATGCACCAAACATGCAAAAAATTGTTTCCCCTTGTGGCTCCTGGTCATGTATCTTCCACCATCTATAACCATAAAACCAGGAATGTTCTTCTGTTTTCCACCTAGCCATCACCCCTCCATCATTCCCTTTATGGCCATTATAATATGGGCCAAGATATGGCTTTCATCCATCATCTCATTCTTCAGCCCAACCCACCTGTGCCCTGTTTCTGTGCTTCCCAGTAGAGCTGCCATCTGACCTTGCCTCATCCAGCTGCTACCAGTGTGTCATTAGGGAGAGGCAGGGATACACATAGCATTTTGTCTGGTCCATGTGTTGCTTAAGGAATGGATGCTGCCTCTCACCTCCACCTTGACTAGCTATGTTTGCATTTGGGCAAGACACTGAGTATTCAGGCTAGGGATCTCCCACCTTCCAAATGTTGTCCTGGAGGGAACTTTGCAGTTTGGGGCTAAGATATGCAGCAGCTATTTAAATCTCATCTTCTCAACCATCTGCAGGGTCTGGTCATCCAGGACAATGGTTTCCATGATGGTTTGTGACACCAGCTTTGACACTGCCTGCCACTTGCCCTAGATCAGTGAAACAGAACACCTCTCCACCTGCTCCATGGTAGCTTGTTGCTGATGCATTGGTAGAGGCTGCTGGCCTGTGAACTCACTGTGGGAGGTTGGAATGTCAGCTTGGGAGGGTGGGCTTTCCCTTGGCAGTGTCTTGCCCACTTCTCCTGCTACTGCTTTAAGAGGAAGATGAAGTCCCAGACTAATACTGGCCTCCCCTGAAACTGACACTCACAGGTTTAGTTTTTGCAAATGACAGAGCAAACCATTGTTTGGAAGATGACTCACTATCTTCCCTCTACTGCTGAACCTTAAACAGTGAATGAATTCTACAAAATGCTTATCCTTCATAAGTATCTTTATTCCTCTGATGTTTTGCATGATTGCCTCTCTGAAACCATGGGTGCTGCTGCTGTTGCTGTGGTTGAAGGTGAAGAAAGAAATAATAAACCCCCACCCCCCAAAAAACCCAGCAGTTTTTCTCTCATTTTCTTTAGTCTGCTTTCTGTGGGGGTGATCTTGGCCCCAGCAGGTTTGTTTATTACCTGCAACTGCTCATGGGATAGCATGCTTCAAGCACTGGAGGTGACACATTTTTTCAAACCCTTCTCAGTTACTAGACTTTCAATATCATCTCCTTCAAATTCTTTGAATCCCTCATCTGATTCATATGAATCAGTAGGTTCTGCAAAGATCTACTGCAGATACAAGTCAGAATAGCAATGAAAGGGCTGTGCTGGTTTTTCTTGTTCAACTCTGAACTGAGTCTGCTTTTTTTTACCCCTGCATCATATTAACAGTGGAGATGGGAGCAGGTGGCAGTTGTCTACCTTCTGAGCCAATCCAGCCTCTCTAACTGGTTTCATCTTCTTAAGAAAATCCCTTCTGAGCTTGGTAGAATGGCTTCTGGTCCTCATCCTATGCCTCTCATCATTACCACTGCTACTGGTGCTAGTCTCCTTCTTCTCCCATTGCCACATTTTCTTCTTGATAACAGTGACATGGTGGAATTTATTAAAACAGATAACTTTTGGGTAGAGCTTTTAGTGTTACAATATTTATACACCCTAGTGTGGAAACACATGAATATCAGACCAGTCAATCACTTTTACCATAAACAGAGCACAGCGAGTGAACTGATGATGCTTGCTGAGTGAATATGTACACTAAGGCGTGAATTTTCAAAGGTGTTACGTGTGTAAGCGTGATAAGTATAGTAGTAGTTTTCAAAAGTCCACTTACACATGTAATGTCCATTTATGTATATAAAACCTTTTGAAAATTCAGCCCTGTAGAATGAATTTTCAAAGGAGTTATGTGTATAAAAGTAACAATTTTCATAAGCCATTTTAAATGCATACATTCTTTTGAAAATTACCTGTTGAGAAAATAAGTCAGACTTAGTGCAAGAGTCACAGAAAAGATTCAGTACCCCATCACATTGATTCTTAAATAGAGAAAGCTGAATACTGTCTTTATTTTACTATAGTGCAGATACATGCTGCAGGAAACAAACATATAAAATCTCTGTTTGTATTTTTCCTGCAGCCACTGGCACAGTGTCAGCTGTAGTGGTAGGCTTAACCTGATGATGATACACTTTAGCCCTCTCACAGAGATTACAGACTTTCTCCTTCTATTAGGTAGCACCCCAAATCACAGCTAGGCACAGTGTCAGTATGTGATTCTAATAACATATTTTGCTTTCTCCTATAAATTATTCTTTTTTTCTAATCTTTTCTTTCACTCTCTGTTTTGAAGCAAGGAGCTTCAGAAATTCTGACTTTTATCTCTGAGATCCAACACAGGAATAATTGAGAATAAAATGGTCCTCTGGTCAAAATGCTGTTAATTTCACTTTCAGCTAAAACAAATTGATGAAGTCATAACAAACAGCTGCAAGCTGGGATAAGCTGATTGAAAAAGTGCTGAAACATGCTTGGCCTTGCTCC
Organism: Rhinatrema bivittatum; assembly: GCF_901001135.1. Lineage (NCBI taxonomy): Eukaryota > Metazoa > Chordata > Amphibia > Gymnophiona > Rhinatrematidae > Rhinatrema > Rhinatrema bivittatum. The sequence continues at coordinate 184,953,374 of NC_042621.1, forward strand.
TTCCTTGTCCCCTACATACTTTAATGGGACCAAACTGAATAAACCTCAAAGGATTTGGATGTTTTGGGGTTAGAGCCCATTCAGGTCAGTTGACCCAAACCAAATAGAGAATTAACTCATTTATCAAGTTTTGTACATTTGGATCACCTGAATGCACATGCTTACTGCTTATGTGTATGTGTCATGATGTCAGAGGACAAAAGGGGAAAATTCTTCAGAGACCGAACCATTCTGCATTGTGGGGCGGATTTTAAGAGCCCTGCTCGCCGGTGCGCCTATTTTACATAGGCCTACCGGCGCGCGCAGAGCCCCGGGACTCGCGTAAGTCCTGGGGTTTTCCGAGGGGGGCGTGTCGGGGGACGGGCCCGATCCGCGCGGCGTTTTCGGGGCGGGACGTAGCGTTTCGGGGACGGGTCCAGGGGCGTGGTTACGGCCCGGGGCGGTCCGGGGGCGTGGCCGTGCCCTCCGGACCCGCCCCCAGGTCGCATCCCGGCGCGCTAGCGGCCCGCTAGCGCGCGGGGATTTACGTCTCCCTCCGGGAGGCGTAAATCCCCCGACAAAGGTAAGGGGGGGTTTAGACAGGGCCAGGGGGGGTGGGTTAGGTAGGGGAAGGGAGGGGAAGGTGAGGGAATGGAGGTAGGCTGTGCGGCTCGGCGTGCGCCGGCTATACGGAATCGGTAGCCTTGCGCGCGCCGATCCAGGATTTTAGTGGATACGTGCGGCTACGCGCGTATCTACTAAAATCCAGCGTACTTTTGTTGGCGCCTGATGCGCCAACAAAAGTACGCCAAATCGCGCTGTTTGAAAATCTATCCGTGTGCCTGTGCTATTTATTTATTTATTGTTTGTTTGTTTGTTAATTAGATTTAGCTTACACTTTTTCATTGGTAGCTCAAGTCAAGTGCTACAAGGAGTCAACCCTGTAGCAACAATTATGCAAGAAAAGCATATCTACTCTCAGCCACTGGCCTGAAAAGAGCCTCAAACATGAGTTTCTTAGACTATAGTACACAGGACAGCAGACCAAGGGATCAGCTCTTATAAGTAAAAGGAAACCCATAGTTATACAGGATAATATGAAATGTTTTACTTTTCAGGAAGAAATGATTTCTTTAAAGCAAGAAGATATGTGGTTATAATGAGATTGAGAATGCCTAAATAACTGTTAGAAGTGTCCTTATTCTGTCCTTATTCTATGCTATACTGCCAGTATCCTGTTAATACAAATAAAAGATATTAAGAAGTTTTCTCATTAATGAATGTGTAGATTCATTACTGAATAAAATATAGCCTCCCTGAGTATTAGATAACATCGTATATGTGAAATATGAAGATTAAAGTTAGACTGTTGAGTAGTTTGCAGAGCTGTGCATCCATTTTAAATTATTTTCTTTTCTCCTCTACTCAACCCAGTTTCACAATGGACCATTAAACATTGATAATTAAAACAAAATATATTGGAATTGTTTATCTCAGACTTTGTAAGGAAATGAAGTTTACAATATTGTCTATTCAACATGAATCTTTGAGAACCTGCAATTTAAAATATTTCAGTATAAGTACAAGTAGCCCTTTTTTTTTATAGGAAAGGGGATTATTTTTTGTTAATTAACTTTACAATGATTCAAAATTAAAAAAACAAAATACAATTACAGTCTTAATGCATTGGTAACAACATTTCAATCAGACATTCAGAGGAAGGGAGGGAAAGAAAGAGAACAGACTATTTATTAAATGGAATTAATTATGCACTAGGGGTATACATAGGCATTTTTTAAAAGTTCTTTTCTCTTTTTTCATTTTGTTGCTTGTTTCATTTCTTTCATTTAGTTAAAATGAAAAAAATGAATGAAATTCAAAAAATGAAGAAAAGCTCATGATACAAAAACAAAGCAAAAAAAAAAAAAAAAAAAGTCAGACCCTGTGAGAGAAGAAATAAAACTCTTCCCAGGCCTCTCTCCGATCCCCCTGAACCCGCTTGCCACATTTCAGTTGCTTCGTGGAGCAGGAACAATCCCCAACTGCTGTTCTGCTAAGAAATGGTGCTGCAAGACTGAGGCTAGTGCCATTGTAAATTTCCTCCATACAAGTTGGTGCCGTCCTAGGTCTAGGCTTGTCTGGTGCCGTTTTATGTGGAAGAAATTAACAATGGTCTGCCTGTGCCATTTCTTTATCCTACCACCAGCAAAGAGCATTGAATGTGGATCACAGCAGCTCCGTCAAAAAAGTACAACATGGCAAGAGGGCCTGGGAAGGTATTTTTTGGTGGTGGGGGTAAATATATATATATTTTTTAGATGAAACAAAGAAATATGAATAGAATGTAATTACATTTTCCCTTTTTGTGGGGAAAAAAAAAGCACATCCCTATTACTTTCTCTTCTACGGGGCACCCAGGGTGAGATAAAGAACATTTTGCAAAAACTACAAATCATAAAAAATAGAGGATTTATACAAGAATTTAAACAATTTACTTAACACTTTATTAACAATAAACAGCCACAGACAACATTTGTAATCCTTTCACAAATCTGACAACTCTCCCCCTAGCAGTACAAGTAATTACTGATAAAACTTCCTTTATCTGTGAACCTCCCCAAACATTAACAACCACCAGTATGCAACAAAAAACTACCCACACCCATCTTCCCAGAATAATCCAGGTTGGTGAATTGTCTTAGGCTTCAACAAAAAGACAAGACTCATGCACTCTTCTGACCTTTTAATATAACTGCCAATGACATTTTAGGGATATGCATTCATTTGAAATGAAGGCATTATTTAAACTTGCCTGATAATTCCTTTCCATTAGTCATGTCAGATCAGTCCAGATGAGTGAGTTAAATCCCCCCTGCCAGCAGATGGAGCCAGAGGAAAAGAAGCTCACTGTTGACTCTAGGGGTACAGTGTTGCCTTCGATTCTTCAGTATCCTATGTCAAAGCCAGACAACCAAAGGAAGTTGTTTTGGTTTCCAAATCATTACCACACCAAACTGATGTAGCGCAAACATTTTACTCCATGGTCAATAACTCAGAAACAAGATAATCCCTACAGCAAGGGCATGATTAAGCCAACTACCTTCAGAGTGAGCAATAAAATACTTACTGTTGGTTTTCTGAACTTGTCAGACTGAGAGCCCTTGGTCACAGTGGCTTCCTTGGGTGGGTTTTAGGCTGGTCCAGCAGTACTATAGGAAAGAAAATTAACAGGTAAGTTTGTTTCAGCTTCCCTATCATCAATGCCAGACCAGTTTAGATAAGTGGGATTTATTCAAACTCCACTCAGACCAGATAGGAGGAAGCCACAATACTCAGTACTCCTATATCCAAGACATAGCCTATCCTAGCCTGTATACTCACACTGAGGAGCTTAGAGCAAGGATGCAATGGCAGCAAGAGTGCTGCCCTGTCATTATCCTCTGAAAATACAAATTTTGATTCTCTGTATAAAGTGTGTGCCCTCATTAAGTGGGCTCGCTGGCCCTCTGGGACCTGAAAACTCTTGCTGGAGTGGGACAAAATGTTCATATTCTTAACTTCTCCTGAAATCAATGCCTTAGAAACCAATGTGCTTTATCAGGAAACACTGATAGATCAAAAACCTATCCAATATATATTCAGGAACTGGTCACCTAGAAAGACCTTAAAGGTGACCCAAAACGACTTGAGAATGGCCATTACTGCCCTGGCCAACATCATCTGACTTTCTTATCCTCATAAGTGAGAAGACCTGATTATAACAGAAATGAAATACTATCCTCAGAAAAGGGAGAGTATTTTGCTCACAGATACTCTTTGAAATTTCCAAAGACCACCATGGAGACTGACTTCAGCAGCAAGACTTAATGAAACACTACTTTACGAGGCTCAATACCAAGCTCAGTTCCAAGTTTATGAGCCTTTGCAATTTGTTGCTTGATTCTTTGGAAGAAGGTAATCCATCTGGGAGAATAGCAAGAAAGCTTCCATGACTGTGTCCTTTGTAGCAGACAGAGCTAGTCTCTGCCCTCTACGAGTTGTGGGCTATGCCTTCATCCCAACAGAAGGAATGAATCCCTCAAAGGGAAATATTATCTCTTCCATATACTGAACTCACAGAGGCTCCAAATTCTAACCCAGGTCAGCTATATGTCCTCTTTAGCACCATCAAAGTCTGTAACCACTGACACTGAGTATCCTCGCTATGTAGCCTGAGAATCCTCTAAGTTGGAGAAAAGGTGAAGGACTCCTGCATGTATCCTCCAAAACTCAGTCCAGAGAATGTTGTCCAGGCTCCCAATGGAAACATGCACAGGAGACAGGATACCAGTCCTAGTTCTATCAGGAAAACCATACCCCCAGCTCCTGCTTTCCTTTTTCAGCTGAATAACTTGCTCATTCTAAAACTTTGCTGAGCTATCTGATGTTCACTCACAAAGGTGCCCCACCTGAACCTTAATAGGACTCAAAAACATGTGTCTATATGATAATGCTGTCAACCATATAAGCTGCTGCTAGGTCCTGCAGGGGAACTGTGACCCAGATCAAATCTGACTCACATACTAGTGTACCTGAGGCTACTAAAGTAGATTTCCTTATCTTGTTCACATCAACTATTGCCATTACATTGTTTGCCACCACCCAGGCTGCCTTCTCCCAAGCTAGAGGACAGAATGTCTAGAGGAGATAAATCGCCGACTCTAGCTTTCAGCTTAGACCTGAACCTGTTGGTTCTCCACTAGGACTCCTGTCTCCATTCAGCTATCTTTGATCAATACTCCCTTCAAAATCTATAAAGATCATGCCCATGGAATGAATGAATCATGAAGGAGACTCCAGATCCATTCTCTGCACGCGGGAAAAACCATTTACTCAGGCTCCTTCTAACCTCCCTTGAGAGAGGAAAAAGTAATCTTGCAACACTGGGTTACTAAATATTACCCTGAGAGGACAGTGAATTAACTGAGATGTCTGTGGGTCTGTTCCCAAGGTATAACATATAAGTCCATTGCTCTAGAGCTTAGGACCTGTAGAATAGACCATACTTAAGGCAGATATGGAAATGAGAAAACTGGGCAGAGCAGTGGGCTACAAACCAGTGGCGTAGCCAGAATTGATTTTTTGGGTGGGCACAAGGTTAACATGGGTGGGCTGTAGGCATGCAGGTCTACTAGTTGTTTTTTTACTGATAAATAATGCCAAATTATGCAGCATAGCATTCACATCTACGCCTAAGTATGAGGTTTACTTAATGATACAAACATAATTCACGGTGATTTGTGGTACTTTAGCCTTCTTATTATTACGATTTTATACACGGCTCCTACCTGTCCATAAATTTTGAGAGAGCGGTTGTGTTGCTTATATTTAAATTGCTAACATCTCAAAATATAGATATATATTTTTACCTTTGTTGTCTGATCTTTGTATTTTTCTAATCAGTTGGTCCTGGTCTCTTTTTCCCATTTTTTCCCTTATAGCTCATTTCCTAATTCCTTTTCAGTGTCTTTCTTCTATTACTGTCTTCTTCCCTTCCACACACACACACACACATACACGCTTTCTCTCACAGACTCCCTCTCACACACTCAAGCTGTCACTCTCATATGCTCTCCCCCCCCCCACCCCCCCACAAGCTCACATTCAAGTTCTCACTTTCTCACCCCTCCCCAGGCTTATATTCTTATGCACACACAGACGCACATCCAGGCACCCATTCTCACCCACACACATAAACCCAGACTCCCATTCTCACCCACAAACCCATGCTCCCAGTCTCACCCTCAGATATTCAAGCTCCCATTCTCATCCATACATATACACATTTAAGGTACTATTCTCACCCACACATACACACATTCAAGCACCCATTCTTATCCACATATTCAAGCTTCCATTCTCACCCACCCACACAAACCCAGGCTCTCATTCTCACCCATATATACACACATTCAAGCTCCCATTCTCACCCACCCACAAACCCAGGCTCCCATTCTCAACCACACATACACACATTCGAGCTCCCATTCACCCACATATTCAAGCTTCCATTCTCACCCACATACACACCCAGGCTCCAGTTTTCACCCACACACACTCCCATTCTCATCCACACATACACATTCAAGCACGTGCACAGCTTCCGCTTTCTCCCCCAGAGCAGGAAGATCAGCTGCCTCTCCTGCTGCCACTGGCCTCCTGCTATCTTCGGGCGTCGGGCCGTACTGCCCGCCGAACTTCCTGTCGGGGGGGGGGGGGCGGAAGCGCAGCGCACAACGTCCGCTTCCCCCCCCCCCCCCCCCCCAAGCAGGAAGATCGGCGGACCATACGGCCCGATGCCTGAAGAAGATAGCAGGAGGCCGATGGCAGCAGGAGAGGCAGCTGATCTTCCTGCTCTGGGGGAGAAAGCGGAAGCTGTGCGCAGCGCTTCCGCTCCCCCAAACAGGAAGTTCGGCGGGCCGTTTGGTCTGAAGATAGCAGGAGAACGGGTGGCAGCAGGAGAGGCAGCTGATCTTCCTGCATTGGGGGGAGGAAGCGGAAGCTGCGCGCGGCGCTTCCACTCCCCCCCCCCCTGAACAGGAAGACCGGTTGGCCATACGGCTGCAGCAGCGCTTCCCCACGTGTGCCGTGATGGCGCGCGAGATGTGGGTTCTCTTGTTCGCTGTCGCGGGGATGGGATCCCGCGACAGCCTTGCAGTTCCGGTGCTAGTTGGGTGGGCCTGGGTCTAAGTTGGGTGGGCACCTGCCCACCCAGGCCCACCCGTGGCTACGCCACTGCTACAAACCTAGAGACCACGGTTTGTCTCCCGCTGTTTCTCCTTGTGACCTTGGGCAAGTCACTTTACCCTCCATTGCCTTAGGTACAAAATTAGATTGTAAGCCCTCTGGGCATAGGGGAAAGTACCTGAATGTAAACCGATGTGATATCTCAGATCAAATGTCGGTACATAAAAAAAAAAAAAAAAGTCCATGACATTCAAGACCATAAGGTTACTTTCTTCTTTGGATTTTCTGCTCCATCTCAGCCCTGAATAGTCAGATGTGTGACAAAAGGAAGAAAACAATTCCCTCCCTGCATAGAGAGACATTTACTACCTCTTGACTGACAGGTATTTGGGGTCCTGGTTAGAACAAGGGGAGAGCTTTCTAGCTGCCAGTGAAAGATTTAGGATGGTGCATCTGATAAATATCTGGTAGTAACCTCTTGAGAGTAAACAGAAGGAATGTCCCTGTGTATTATGGATGTGCATTTGTTTTAACCAAATTTACAAAATGTAACAAATAAGGGCCAATTCATTTCATTTAGGGGGCCCTGAAAACCTGCTGAGTTTTAACGAGAAGTGGATAGGCTACTGATTACTTTTTTTATGGAACAATAAGTCCCAAAGATTAAATTTAGATAATTGAAACTTGTTAAGGAGAGAGTGTTAACTTTCCAAAATTTTTTTCCTACATCAAGCTTTTCTTTACAGCAGGGCCACACTTGATTTTCTGATAAGATTCAATCAGATTATAGATCAACCTGGGAACAACTGGAGCAAGTATAGGTTGCTCCAATCCCACTTTATCTAATTTTACGCCTGAAATGTTTTACGCCTGAAATATTTCCCTATTGTTAAATCTACTGATTACTCCAATTTTACCAGATTTATTTGGATACTCCACACTCCTTTTGATATATCCCCATATAACTCCCTGTGGAATAACCCTATGTTTAAAATAGCTGGTCAGTGCTTGGCCTAGTGTTCTTGACAACAAATAGATATCTGGTCAATAGAAAATATTATAGAAGATGGTAAATTTGTTTCCTTTCCAAAGGTAGGTTGCCATGACCTTGGCCTAGGCCCTATGCAAAGCCCAGGCTTTGAGGTCTTGTCCCGATACCTTGGCCTAAGTCCAACAGTGGGGCCCGGTTTAGATGTAGGGTCCTGATGCTGGGGCCTCAGCTAAGGCCCAGACCCCACACCAGAGCGTAGCTGAGGTTGGGTTCCAACACCTGGGCCTCAGCCTGTCATCGGGTCCCAGTCCAGAGGCTGTATCCCAAGACTGGGGCTTCAGCTCAGACCCAGGCCCAATGCCTGGCCTCAGCCAAACACCATGGCTCGACCTGGAGGCTGGGTCACGATGCTTGGGCCTCAGCCTAGGCCCAGGCCTCATACTGTCATCCCTTTTTTTTCTTACTCTTTAAAAGATGGTGTCCACTGGGGACACGCTGGAGTTAATTAACTCTAGTGTCTCCCTCTTCAGTTTAAATGAATTACTGTATAAGGAAATGGTGACCTGTGCTAAAGAGGGAGATGCCAGATAATTAACTGGTGCATCCAAGCAAATGCTATCATTTTAAAGAAGAAAGAAGAGAATGACACTACGAGGCCTGGGCTCTGGCCTCTGCATCTCGGCCAAGGCCCTGGCATCAGGCCTGGGTCCAAGATGAGGCCCAGGAGTTGGGATGCTGCTTCTTGACCAGGCCCTGGCATTGGGACCTGGTCTCCAGACTGGGCCTCGGTGTCAGGATCTGACTCTGAGCTGTGCCCTAGCATCAGGCCTGGGTCCGGGTCTAGGCCTAGGCCAAAGTCTAAGTGTCAGGACCCGGCATCTTGGCCAGGCTCCAGCGTTGGGCCTGGCTCAGGACTAAGGCCCCAACACTGGGACATAGCCTCAGGACTGGGTCCTGATGTCAGGCTGGGGCCCGGGGTGAGGCCTTGCATTGGGATCCTGCCTCTGGGTTGGGTCTGCACCTGGGCCATGACATTGGATCCCTGACGAATCAGGTTAGTGGGGGCCAGGAAGTTCCTGGCCCTGGCAAAAGTTTTGGTGTCTTGGTTGAGGACCCAATCTAGGCTGAGACCTCAGCATCACGCTCAGGCCTTGGCCATGGCTCCTGCATTAGGCTGCAGCCTATGCCTAGATGAGGCCTCAGCCTAGGCCTAGGCCCAGGCCATGGCATTGTGCTTGGATGTAGGCAAAGGCACCTTCTTTTGTCCTCGTCCTTTTCCCTAGGCCTGACGGATTACTTTTTCCATTTGTTTTCACAACAAAATGTGAAAACATATGAATTTTTGGTGGATTTTCAATCATTTTGTTTTGAGAGCGAAATGAAATAGGAAATTTTGTTATTTCCTATTTCTTTTCCCTTGAATGCACATCTCTAGTGCACAGATGTCCTTCTGTTTTCTTGGATATGCTTCCTTGCATGGGCCATTTTGTCAGTGCTGGGTGGTATTAGGCGAGCTCTGGACTAGGCATTGGAGGTTTTCTTGGTATTGGAATTGGTGGTTGTTCAATTGCAACTGCTGAGTATTGTCTTTTGTGCTGATGGCTATTCCCTTGCTGTTTTCCATCTTTTTGTCTTTACCTGTGTTCTTGAGTGAATTTTTAGAGTGCATGTGATCATTGGTCAGTGATTGTCTGTCTTTTTGTCCACGTTTGTGTTTAAGTTCCTGAAAGAGTAGAGTGGGTACTGGTATTTGTGGCTGTAGGAAAATGGGAGCATGACAGAGGGGATGCTAGTGGGGAAGAGGATAAGCGTGACAGGTGGACGAGTGATGCCTTAGTAGATAGGAGGCATGTGGTGCATGAGTTAGTGAATTGAGCCAGGTAAGGGAGATGAGGCAGGAGCCGATTGGTGTGCATAAGCTAGAGAGGGCAGTTAGAGGGAGGAAAATAAAGTGGATGTAGATGTCAGAGCAGGGGGAGGGGAGCAGGTAATGGCAGTAGCACTTAGAAAGGTAAAAACCCATCCTGGTCATCACTTGGGAATGACAAGCAGGCAGGAGCCAGCAGCCAGGAGCTGGAGGAGAAGCAGCATCAATGTGATGTATGCTTCAAGGAAGAGAAGGATCTTCTGGTGTGGCAGGTCTGTGAGAAACACAGTGGACTCTTTCAGCAGAAAAAATCCTTGAAGAACAAGAAGAAGATCTGGAAGAGCAGTACCAAGGATGTTAGCAGCCTGTCAGTGATGACCAGGAAAGTGGACCAGCTAAAACATTGATGGCAGGGCACCAGGGTGGCTGTCAAGGCCAAACTGGCACAGATAGAGATGTCCAAGCACTGTATAGGAGGAGGCCCACTATGTGAAATGCAGATGATGCCAGTGGGGGAGCAGATCTGGGGGCCTCTTCATGAGACTGCTTTGCTAGTGTCCATATTGGCAGCACTGATATGGATGCTGCAGAAGGAGCAGGTGAGTATGGCAGGAAATGTATCTCTGGGGTGAAGAAAACTGGCTGGGGGAGGGGGGGGGGGCATTCAGAAGGAAGTAATAATACTTGGCTCTGTAAGTCTTTTGTAATTTCCCAGGTGATCATCAGCCAATAGACACAGAGGCTCTGCCACAAAGGCTGAAAAGAACAATCCGACATCTCTGGATCCATCTGCATCTGCCATAGAACATAAGAAATTGCCATGCTGGGTCAGACCAAGGGTCCATCAAGCCCAGCATCCTGTTTCCAACAGAGGCCAAACCAGGCCACAAGACCCTGGCAATTATCCAAACAAAATGCAAAATCCTTCATATGTCTAACAAATGCACCGAAACTCTGGAAGCCACATGTGACCCATTTAGACTACAGGACAGAGCAGGTAATGCTTCTTTCTGGAGTGGCAAAGGCTGCGTCTGGATGTATTTACAGCAGTCGATCATCTAAACTTCTGTGACAATGACAGGCAGAGTTGTGCTAATCCACTCCCACTTCACCGTGCAGGTTTGCGACAATTCCACTCCCAGACCCAGTGGCAGCCACATGCTTTTTTTTTTCATGGCATTTAGATGAAAAAAAAAAAAAAGCATGTGGCTGCCACTGGGTCTGGGAGTGGAAGACACCAGCAGTACCTGATACACAAAAAGATGACAGCCAGACTGTTGAGCTCCACTTCACAAGGCCAGCACATTAATTATAGACATCTAGGATATACCACTAACACCTAGCACCAGAGGGGCATCGTTTCTACTGGTGCCACTGTGGTTGGTGGTGGAGATGCACACCACATCATTCTCCCACTAACAAGAAATTCACTCTCTGGCATTGATGCATAAGAACATAAGAAATTGCCATGCTGGGTAAGACCAAGGGTCCATGAATTCCAGCATCCTGTTTCCAACAGAGGCAAATCAGGCCACAAGAACCTGGCACGTACCCAAACGCTAAGAAGATCCCATGCTACTGATGCCAGTAACAGCAGAGGTCATTCCCTAATTTAACTTTATTAATAGCAGTTAATGGACTTCTCCTCTAAGAACTTATCCAAACCTTTTTTAAACCCAGCTACACTAACTGCACTAACCACATCCTCTGGCAACAAATTCCAGAGCTTAATTGTGCATTGAGTGAAAAAGAATTTTCTTCGATTAGTCTTAATTGTGTTACTTGCTAACTTCATGGAGTGCCCCCTAGTACTTCTATTATCCGAAAGTGTAAATAACCAGTTCACATCTACTCATTCAAGACCTCTCATTATTTTAAAGACCACTATTAGAACAGGTAGCTGTGGATCTACTTGCAAGTCAGGAACTCGTTGAGAGCGGTGTGACAGCAGGATGGATAGCAAAACAGCAGAAGATGGAATGCCTAAGGAAGGAAATGCAATGGACGTGGAGAGAGTCCAGATCCTCTGTGAGGGAGAGCACTACACTAGTCAGAGTTTTGGCTGATCCAGTTACAGCTTTGTCTGTTGACATTGTTGGTGTCCTACAAGGGCTTGACTTGTCCATGCAAGGAAATGAACAGGTTCCTTATCCATGTGATTGGGCTCATGTTCCCCTAGGATGCAAGTTTGTCATCTTCTGAAACCATGGAATGCAGCAGACCCCATGCAGAGCCAAAGTTGGGAAACATGGATGGAGGCCTTATCCTTGAGGAAAGTTCCCACTATGCTGAATTGTTCTTGACTTTATCTGGACTCAACCCTATGTTGGACCACCGATGACTCCATTTGGACCCATCCCGACCCCAAGCCAAACCAACACTCAACAACCAAGCCAGACCATAATGACTGTCTCTGAACCCTATACAAGAGCAGCTAGGCAGAGAGTGCATCAAGCTAGGTAGAGAGTATATTGTACAAATCAACTCCTCTTTTACCTTTCATCACTCCATATGACAGAAAATCTTACTGATGGCAACTTTGTTGTTCTTACCTCTGACTGTGTATGTAAAACTGCCCCCCCCCAACCTATCCCACCCCCAAAACCTCACCCCGAGTTATATGTGCCCTCTCTTATACTGTTATAAATACTAAACTTATACATTGGTCCCTATAGAGGCTCTCTCTCTAGCTTTCTCTCCTGAACTAATATTTGTGATAAAATCCTTTTCGGTCAGTAAAGCACAGCTTTTTTTTAAGATGTAAATAAACATATGGAAAAAGATGACCAGTTGATAGTGTATTTAGATTTTGGGAAGGCATTTGACAAAGTCTGTCATGAAAGACTAGTCAGGAAATTAATAAGTTATGAGATAAGAGACAGTATCTTATCATTGATTGTGAACTGGTTAAAAGACAGGAAATGGAGTTGGACTAAATGGTTAATTTTCCCACATGCAGAAAGCTCAATAATGGAGTGCCCTAGGGATCAGTATTGAAGCCAGTACTGTTTATAATATTCATAAATGATCTGGGAAAGGGAGCACCCAATGAGGTGATCAGATTTCCAAATGACACAAAATTATTTAAAGTTAAAACAGCAGCAGATTGTGAGAAATTGCAGAAGGACCTTGGAAGACTAGGAGACTGGGCATCTAAATATCAAATGAAATTCAATTTGGGCAAGTGCAAAGTAATGCACATAGGGGAAAAATAATCCCAAATACAGGTACACATACTGTGTTCTATATTAGGAAGTTAGCAGTTGTAGCTGGGTTTAAAAAAGGTTTGGATAAGTTCTTGGAGGAGAAGTCCATTAACTGCTATTAATCAAGTTGAATTAGAGAATAGCCACTGCTATCATTGGCATCAGTAGCATGGGATCTGCTTAGTGTTTGGGTACTTGCCAGGTTCTTGTAGCCTGGATTGGCCACTGTTGGAAACAGGATGTTGGGCTTGATGGACTCTTGGTCTGACCCGGTATGGCAATTTCTTATTAGGGATGTGCAGCCGGAAAGTATTCGTTGGATTCAGGATAAGTATTCGTTGGGGCCCAGATACGTTGCATTCAGTCAAGGGGGGTAAAGCCCGATCCGTTAATATGTTGAATTCGGCATTTGTTCCCTTTAAATTTAATTAGCTACAACCTCCCACCCTCCTGACCCCCCCCCCCCCCAAAGACTTGCCTAAAGTCCCTGGTGGTGCAACGGGGGTCCTGTATCATCTCCTGCACTCACGCCGTCGGCTGCTGGTATTCAAAATGGCGCCGATAGCTCACGCGCATCTTTGAAAATCTACCCCTAAGTGCACAATCAAGCTGCGGAATCTGTTGCTAGGGAACTTGGTCAAGACAACTAGCATATAAAGATGAGTTTCATTGTTCTGGATCGGGTCGGGTTTCAGTTCTGGCACTTCGTGGGAAAAGCAAGTTTGCTTACCGTAAACGGTGTTTCCGTAGATAGCAGGATGAATTAGCCAAATTGTCTGGGAGTGTCTCGTGACTGGTCAGTAGACAGAGTTTTCTCAGTTAGTACAGAGTTTTGAACTCTGTATGGCTGCGTGATGAGCTTCCAGCACAATTGCCTTGTTACCTTAGTCTCTTGTAGCCAAGCGAGATGTACGTGGAAAACGTTTTTTGGTAGAATCTGTAGATTGTCTAGGGAGGTGGGAAGGGATCGCATGGCTAATTCATTCTGCTATCTACAGAAACACCGTTTACGGTAAGCAAACTTGCTTTTTCCCGTCGATAGCAGGGCTGAATTAGTCATGCTGTCTGGGAGTCCCAAGTTCCCGGGTTGTGTCCATATAGTAAGTTTTTTATGAGTTGAGGACACTACCCTTCAATAAAGGTAGACAGTCTTAATTTGTATTTAGGTTTGACAGAACTGACGAACCCAGAGCTGCATCGGAAGATGCTTGTTGACCGATCCAGTAGTGAGATGTGAAAGTATGAAGAGAAGACCAAGTTGCCACTTTGCAGATGTCCAGTAGCGGAACTCTTCTTAAATGTGCAACAGATGCTGCTGTTGCTCATATCTGGTGTGCTTTTGGTTTGTTGCTCAAAACAATAGAACATTTATTGTAGCAGAATTCAATGCATTGAGATAGCCTAACTAGCAATAGTTCTTTTGGAGACAGGCTGGTTTGGATTATTAGGGTTAAAAGAGAGGAGCAATTGAGATGGTCTTCCTTGAGATTGAGTCCTTTGTTTGTAATAAGCTAACGCTCTTTTACAGTCTAAAGAGTGCAGAAGCTTGTCTCGGTCATTATGATGAGGTTTAGGTTTGAAGACTGGCAATGTAATTGACTGGTTTATGTGGAAGGCCAATGCTACTTTAGGAAGGAAAGTAGGATGAGGCCGAAGAGTGACCTTATCATGGTAAAATTCTAAATAAAGAGAATAGTGAACCAAGGCTTGTAGCTCACTTACTCTCCGTGCTGATGTGACGGCCACTAGAAATACTGTTTTCCATGTTAGGTATTTAATGTGGCATGAATCTAATGGCTCGAAAGGAGGCAGCATTAGTTGTTCAAGGACTATATTGAGATTCCATGGTATAGGTGGCTTTGACACTGGTGGCCGTAGACGTAGCATGCCCCGCATGAATCTGGAGATCAATGGATGGTTGGAAATGGGAAGTCCATTATGAGAGTGGTGGAAAGTTGCAATAGCACTAACATGCACATGATCGGAAGCCAACGCTAGACCAGTAAGGTAGAGCGTATGGAGATACTCTAGAAGTTGCGTGGCTGTTGATGAGAATGGATCTAGTTGTCGCGGTTTGCACCATTCCGTGTAATGATGCCACTTTCCAGCATAGTTACATCTGGTTGAAGGTTTCCTGGATGCAATGAGAATGTCTTCAAGTTGAGATGGCAGACTCAGGTGGCTTAATAAATGCCTCTCAACCTCCAAGCTGTCAGGTGGAAGGATTGGTGCATTGGATGAAGGAGGCACCCCCCTTCCTGAGTTAACAGACATGGATGGTTCTCCAGTGGAATTGGTGGGTGAATAGAGAGCCACATGAGGGACGGATACCAGGGCTGCCTTGGCCATGCTGGAGCTATGAGGATCATATCCACTGTGTCTTGGATGCATTTCTGAATTGTCCTTAATATTAACAGAATGGGAGGGTAAGTGAAGAGCAAGTCCCCCGTCCATGGGATGAGAAAGGCATCTGGAGCATGACGAAGATTGCTCAGGTAAATGGAGCAAAATGCTTGTGTTTGACAGTTGCTCTCTGTGGCAAAGAGATCTATTATTGGGTTGCCCCAGCATTGAAAGATCCTTGTTGCTACTTTTGGATTCAAAGTCCATTCATGTGGATGAAAAATTCTGCTGAGGCGATCCGCCGTGACGTTGTCTAAACCTGGAAGGTAAATGGCTTGCATTGAAACTTTGTTTGCTATTGCCCACGTTAATATTCAAAGTGTTTTCCGACAGAAGATCCATGAACCTGACTCTCCTTCCTTGTTTATGTAGAACATGGTGACTTGGTTGTCTGTGTATACCATGAGATGCTTGCCCCGAACTTGAGGGGAGAAGGTTTGAAGCGCTTTCCAGATGGCTCGAAGTTCTAGGAGGTTGATCTGTTGTGTGCTCTCCTGAGGAGACCAAAGACCTTGAGTCTTTAGATTGCTCAGATGGGCTCCCCAGCCCCTCCTGGATACATCCGTTTTGAGCATAAGTTGATGGGGAGGTAACCGGAAAGGTGCTCCGAGGTCAGGTTGTTGGTGTTTTTCCACCATCAAATGTCAATGCACATTTGAGTCGTAAGTTGTATCCTGGTTGAAAGGGGTTGAAAGTATTGAGACCATTGATTCTTTAGTCCCCATTGTAGGTGGTGCATGTGTAGTCTGGTGTAGGGAACTACATGGATAGCTGCCACCATGTGACCCAGTAACTGGAGGACGTGACGAAATATATGATCGGTTGCATAGATGTCGAGCTAGTGAGGACAGCATTTGCATCCTGTCCTGCGGAAAGTACGCTCTCTGTTGTGTTGGGTCAATGAGCACTCCAATGAACTGTAGTGTTTGGGTCGGTTGCAGGTTGGACTTCTCGTAATTTATTATAAAGCCCAATGTCTGAAGGCAATTGATTGTTTGGAACATGTGATTCCATAGAATAGCCTGATCTGAGGCTACTAAAAGCCAGTCATCCAGATAGGGAAATATCTGGATCAACAGTTGTCTGAGGTGAGCCACCACCACCGCTAAACATTTTGTGAATACTCTTGGGGCCGAAGATAGGCCAAAGGGTAGAATTTTGTATCGATAGTGGCTGTTCTGAGCTTGAAAGCAAAGGTATTGCCAAGAAGAAGGGTGCATGGGTATATGGGAGTACGCATCCTTCAAGTCTATGGAACATAGCCAGTCGTTGGGTTGTAGGAGGGAAAGAATAGTCTTTAGAGACGTCATCATGAATTTTTCTTTCTGAATGTGTTTGTTGAGATTCCATAGGTCTAAGATGGGTTGAATTTTTTGGGATGAAGAAATAATGGGAGTAGAATCCCCGATTTTCCTTTGATATTGGAATTCTTTGAATGGATTTTTGGCTTTGTAGATTTTGTAATGTTCCTGAAGGTACAGTGAGTGGATTGATGTATTCCGGGGGGAGGTAATGTGAGGGAGGCATGGGAGTGTTACAAAATTTATCTGGTAACCTTCCCTTATGATGTTCAGCACCCAAGAATCTGAGGTAATTGCCTCCCAATTGGCATAAAATAGTCGGAGGTGACCTCCTATGAATGGTGGTGGAGGTGGCTTGGGATAGCTCAGAAAGATGAAGTCTGTTTTTGAGGGGGTGCTGGTGCTGGCTTTTGTGGTTTTTGTTGACAAGGTCGTCCATGGGATTAATGAGTTTGAGATTGGTATCTCTGGTGGTAATAATTTTGCATTTGTTAGGCATTGTATGGTTTAAAAGGTGCCCTTGAGTAGGATTTTTTCCTGAATGAAGGGTAAAATTTCCTGGACGAGGTATAGGGGTCCATAGGAGAAGTGAGTGACAGTACCACAGTACTCTGTCCTTTAAGACGAGTAACGGTTTCCGCAAACTTCTCACCAAAAAGATTGTCTCCTAGACATGGTATTTCTGCTAACTTATCGTGGACGTCCTCTCTTATAGCGCTCGCTCTCAACCATGCCATTTATCTTGCTGCTATAGCTGTAGCCTAAGATCTTGCAGAAGACTCAAACGATTCATACACCACCCGAAATAGATGGCAAATTCCTTCTTCCATGTCTGTAAATGGCTGTGGAAGAGTATTATCAGAGGCTAAACATATGGGACATAATCTCTGAAGACATTCAAATAAATACTGGATTACGTAAAACTGATGGTATTGAATTTTTGTTGCTAGCATGGATGAATGATATGCTTTACGGCCGAAGTCATCCATGGACTTATGGTCCTTCCCTGGTGGTGAATTGGCATGAAGTTTTGACCTTTTTGCCTTTGATAGTGCAGATTCCACTACTACTGAGTTGTGTGGCAATTGTGTGAAATTGTAAATTGTTGAATTTTGCATACAGTACTTGAAATCCGTTTTCCTTGATGTAGCTGTGGTAGTAAAAGGTTTCTCCCACATTTTATGAAGGACTGTATCCAGTACTGTATGTGGTGGTAGAGCTGTTGGCTCTGGAGGCATTTCAAATATTTTCAGTATGCCAAGAACCTCCGTCTTAGGATCAGGAATCTTTCCTGTCTCGATATTTAACAGAGAGCCTACTTTCTTGATGAACTTTGTGTAGGACAAGTCTTCGGGAGGGGAATAAGTTTCCGGGAGACCTTCTGGAGGGTCAGATGGAAAACCTGTAGATGAGCCAGGGGACAATGGCCATGGCGAGTCTGGAGAGTCCGGTTGATCAGCAATTGGAGATGGAGCTGACGGCTGAGAGGGAAGGAGTGGAGTTGGCGAAGGCTGAGAAGGTGCCAGTGAAGGCTGAGGATGTACCGTGTTTAGATCTTGAAGAAAAGTATTTAATGCCTGCAAAATCTGTAACATCGCTTTAGATGTGAGAGGTTGTGCAGGTCCTGGAAAAGGACCTGGTCCTGGAGGCATTGCTGCTATGAGTGAGTCTTATTTATTTATTATTTATTTATGAAACTTTTAATATACCGACATTCATAGGGCATATCATGCCGGTTTACAAAAAACTGAAGCAGGTGGAAAATACAATGAACAGGGGTGGGGGAGAGGGGGAGCAGGCAAGAAAAGGGTGAGAGGGGGGCAGGGGAAGAGCAGCAAGAAAGGATAGGGCAGAAGGAGAGAGAGGAACAATCAAATTGAGCAATATAATAAAAGGAACATAATTGTAACTGGGTTCTAAACTATAAGTTAAGGCGAGGGTACTTATTTACATTAAATCAATAGCGTAAATACTTGTTAGGGTTAAGGCTTGGCATAGATGAGTTCAAAAGGGGGGGGGGGGAGGGAGGCGGGTGCAAGGGGTAGAAGTGGGAGGGGGGAAATTCAGGGGGCAGGGAATGTGGGCTGGGGGGAGAAGGGTGGCTGGGGGGGGGGGTAAAAAGGTCTTGAGGAGAGGGGATTGTGGTCTACTAAGGGAAGACCCGTGAGAATCAGAATCTTTGCTAGAGGTATCAGAGTCATGGACAGAGACTAATTCCAGATGCTGGTCAGAATCTGTGTCACTAGGTTTTGAAGATGTTAGATGTTTCATATAGGCTGCATCAAGACTGGTGTCCCATGCATCGGAATTCAAGGTTAAATCGATAGCTTTGCACATTTTAAGACATGATGCTCTGTTGCGACGCATGGCATAGACGCTGTACGCTTAGATGCGCCTTTTTGTGCCGAGCGGTGCACCGATGTGTTGTGCATGTTGTGTGCACCATTGTGCACCAATGAGATGTGCGCGCATCTGTGTGCCAGTGATTTGTGCACGGAGCCGCATGCCAATGTCTTCTGCGCGAAGTTGTGCGCCGATACATTGTGCGCTGACTTGTGCACCATCGAGTTATGCGCTGGCTAAGCGCATCCTGGCACTGACGCGTCGTCCACCTTCAGCGATTTGAATTTTTATGACCAGATTTCTTCGGTGTCGATGATCGGGTTCAGTAAACTGAAAAGCACGCGGCTCATGGGGGGATTTCTGTGAAAGAGGAGTTGCGGCTTCAACTTCCTTCACTGGCCTTGGTGGACTGACCGACCTGGCCGAAGTACCCTTTAGCGACGCAGATCTTTTTGATGGAGTCTTCTTCAGTCTTCGACGGTTCCGGCGAAGACTGTGTTGACGATACCTTTAGCCGTGCAATTTTTTCTGCGCACTTCCTTTGGGCTCTGGGAGACATACAAGCCAAGTCCCGGCATGAGATTTGGTTGTGTTCCGGTCCCAGGCAAATATAGCAGTAATTATGTCCATCTGTAATAAACAAAATTTTACCACACTGGCAGTACTTAAATCCGGATGGCTTAGGAGCCATCACTGCCCAAAAAAATTGAAGTAAAAAACAAATTTGAGAAAAAATCTCTTCAGAGATGAGGAGGAGAAAAACCCCACGTGCAGACTTGATCACGGAAAAAAAGAGACTGAGGTAACGAGGCAATAGCGCGGGAAGCTCATCACGCAGCCGTACACAGTTCAAAACTCTGTACTAACTGAGAAAACTCCGCCTACTGACCGGTCACGAGACATTCCCAGACAGCATGTCTAATTCAGCCCTGCTATCGATGGGGAAACTCATTTTCCCATGGATCGTTTTTTCGGCAAAAAATGAAGCTGAAACCCGACCCGAACCCAGAAAAATAAATAAAAAAAATCTGAATGGAAAAAAAAATCCCAACCCTTCAAATTTGCTGTTATTACAACCCCCCCCCCCCCCACCACCACCACCACCATCCCGATCCCTCCCCAAGACTTACTAAAAGCCCTGGTAGTCCAGCGGGGTCCCGCGAGTGATCTCTCCCTCCGGGCTGTCGGGCTGTTGGGCCTGCTACGAATCAAAATGGTGCCGATGGCCCTTTGCCCTTATGATGTCACAGGGGCTACCGGTGCCATTGGTCGGCCCCTGTAACAAGGTAGGAGCAATGGACGGCTGGCACCATCTTGTGCTCCTACCATGTGACAGGGGCCAACCAATGGCACTGGTAGACCCTGTGACATTGTAAGGGCAAACGGCCATTGGTGCCATTTTGATTCGTAGCAGGCCCGACAGCCCGGAGGGAGAGATCGCTCGTGGGACCCTGCTGGACCACCAGGGCTTTTAGTAAGTCTTGGGGAGGAATCGGGTTGGTGGGGGGATTGTAATATAGTAAATTTGAAGGGTTGGGGTGTTTTTTTTTTTTTTTTTTTAAATAAATGTGCCCCTCCCCCTGCACTAACCTGAAAAACGAATTTTCCCCGAAGTTCGGGGAAAATCCGTCTCGTGGTTCTGGTCCCCCGAACCATGACAAATTAGGCAATTTGTTGAAATTGCCTAATTTTGATAACGAATGCACATCTCTACTAGCATAATAGTGAGATTTAAAGGAAGTTTGGACAAGTTAATGAAGAAAAACTCCATAAAACATTACTAGCCAGCTAGACTAGACAAGTCCATAGCTATCCCAGGGAGTGAGTAACAAGAAATAGATTTACTTTTGGGATCTACAGAGTTCTTGCGACCCAAACTGGTCTCCCTGATCTGACCCATCATAGCATGTTATTATGAAAGAAGCTGGATAGAAGGAGAGGGGAAGATAATATATGGCAGCTCAGCAACTGTGGCTAAACTACACATGAAGTTCCCAGAAAGGTACTTCAAGAGGCATTGGAATTGACATTTTCAACCTAAGTCCCACAGGATTCCAGTAACAGACCCAGTTTCAGAAGTTCTAAATCCAATCTTCTGCAGGGTCAATTCCATGCTTCTCAAGGTCAGATACCATTGACCATGGATGTGTCTGCTTATGCTTGGGAAGTGCACACGGGCAATGTGTATTCACAAAGAAATGGACACACAAGCTTAGTCAAGATGAAAGCCATTTTCAAAGCTCTTGTATCTTTAGAATAATTCCTGAAGGAGATAATTTTCTAAGTTCTAAAAGACAATAGTGTTGACCATAAACAAACAGGGAAGCATGGGCTAAGATTGTTCATATCAAGAAGTAAACAAGATATGGTCTTGGGCAGTACAGAGGACAAGGTTTCTCATCGCCACATATATTCCAGGCAAAATCATCATCATCAAAACTTGTAAACCGTTATGATGGCGAAACCAAATGCGGTATATAAAACTCGACAAATAAATAAATAAATAAACAAATAATAAATAAATGGATTGAGGGAGGGAAATACAAAGAAGAGCAAAATTATAAAGTAAAAAAACAAAATAAGCCCCCCAAAAAGGCAATACACAAAAATAGATCTAAGAGGAAAAAGGTGACTAATAAGGGAGACTGGATAGCCACATTTCCATCCCAGCATGGGATAAGTACAGAGGATCCTTAGTTATGAGGAAGGGAAGATAAAACCCGGATCAAGAGGCAATTTTCAAAACTGCTCACATTGGTGCAAAGTCTGTGGTTACTTTTTACCTGCCAGCTTTGCACGAGTTTTCAAGAGGAAAGTCTGGGCATATTTTCTTTGAAGATTGCCCTAGGGAGGAAACAGAACTCACAGACACTTGCACTTACTTTCACTGAGGGCACTTTATCCCTTATAAATAACACGCCTTCATTTGGAAATATGGAAGGCATATTCAAATTTAATGATTTGAAATAAAATGTGTTAAATTAGATAAAGGATTACAAACAAATTACGTATAATCAAGATAAAAGATGCAAAGTCAGCTAGGAAAGAACTAGCCACCTGATACAGTATGTAAAACAAGCTGAAATTATGCAGATACATGTAGAGAAGGAGCAGAGGGTTATTAGTAAAAAGGAGACCACTCAAGTTCCTTCTTCAGTTCAGCAGGACTGAACCAGAAAATTGATGCCAAAGTCCAGCTTGTCATATTGTTAGCAATCCCTTATCTAATTTAACTCATTTTATCTCAAATTGTTAAATTGAATATGCCTTTCATATTTTGTAAGGGGTTTCTCTGAACAGTAATACTATTGTTGCAACCTCTATTGAACATTGCTTTTGTTCCCCTCCTGTATCTATACAAATGCAATTTTGACCGGTTTTCTTGTCCTTGCTTTTTTGATTGGCTAACCTCTTGGCTCCTCTGATTGGTGGTTTGGGATCATAAGATATTTTAGTGTTTTGTTTTTTTTTTAAATGATGTGCATTCTACTGCCTTTAGTGGTGTTTTTCTTTTTGCATTGATACTTTACACAGACATACATATGTGGCATTTGCTGACATAAGCAGGTATGTTTTGTTTAGTTCCTGGTGGTTATAGAGGTAATTTGGAATATTTTTGTTTCTGATACAATTTTATGTTCTCTGTTGTTCCTAGTAATCTGTCCCTCCTGATGCAGCACATTTGCGAAACACGTACGTGTCGGGGGACTCGGCTACTTTCGTGCTATCTGTGAACATCAATGTTTCAAGGATTAAATAAACCATTCTTGATATTTGAAACTATTTCTGCCTTGTCTGTGTGATCCCCTCTGACACTTGGAATATAATATTTATTCAGTTGTGATTCCTGCACCACTCGACATTGTTTCTTTGTATCTATAACTGCTTACAGTTTACTTGTTGTTATATTTTGTTATAAAAGTCATTTTTTAAAACTAGTTGAATACATTTGGCTCAGGTATTCCTTGCAGTTGTGCTTATACTTTGATTATGCAGTCCTATCTAAAGTTACCTTAATGCTTCATTATTTTTCACATAATACTTCTAGACTAATATAAGATAGGTTATAGCTGCACCCTTCTGTTAGTTACTAGACCTTTTCTAATATCTATTTTTTGTGTTCAGAGATATAGGCCTTTCATTTTGTTTTTTGGGACTCTGTATTTCTTGCTGAGCTCAGGATATTCTTGCAGCAATGCAGATGTTGCTTTTGATCTTCCTCTTTGCAGAGATTCTGGGAGTTTCAGGATTCCCTAGCAGAGGATTCTGGGGTTTCTTAGTGAGTTCCTCTTGTCCCTCGCCAGGTATTTCCTCCGTTTTTTCCCCCCCCCCCCCCCCTTCTCCCTAACACATTTCTATTTCATCCCTTGCTATTGGATCATGGAACAATCTGAGAAATTCCAAACTTTCTTTCCCTCTCTTTCTGGCAGCTGGAGTGAGTGCTGCGTTTTTTCCCAGCCTGAGGCGCAAGCTCTTTCCTGCCATTCCCGGGTCTTTCTTCGTTTTGGCTACCTTAGTAGATCACAAGAGGCAATAGTGAGCACACTTTTGGTGTTTCCCTTCTCCTTGGCATGTGTGTACCCCCTCATATCTGAATAATGATGCCCAGAACTAGTCACAGTCAAAGCTGGTACTAGGCCACCGGGAAGCCAGTATAATTAGCGCTACTTAGTAGAAACTTATCCTGCTAAGTGTGGGCCCACTGAATTCCTGGTTATGCTCAGCGGTCACCACTTAGCCATATAAGTACTCATCTGGCTATGTAGATAATAGCTGGATATCTGAACGGGCGGGTAATGGGAAGATCAGGGCAGCATTGGTTATCAGGTAAAATTAACCAGATAAGTAGCGATATTTGCTCTTATCCGGTTAAGTTAACTGAATAAGTTAGACATGCCATTAGAGCAGGTTTAACTTATCCGGATATAACTCATCCTGCTAAGTAGTACATTTTATGCAGATATTCAGTAGCATAACCATATCACTTAATATCCCATTTAATTTGGCCTGATAAGTTCCAGTATATTCAATTATGTTACACAGCCGTTCAGCTTTGAATATTGAGGCCAAGATAGCTAAGCAATTGCTTAGGGTCCCAAGCTACTCCAGCTTAAGTGTTGCTTCAGACTTAAAAGATCTGGGCTCAAGTCCACAAACACCACCACTCCCTCATACCACATACTACACTCATCCATTTGTACTCCTCTTATTCCCTAAAAATAACATGTAAAATAAAGAATATAACAATTTTATGTGTTTGAAGTGGTGTCACCAGCATGGAAGCAGTTTATATGGAGACCAGGAAAACACTGAGAGAAACTCACTATCAAATAGGCAATTTCCAGACTTCTATAAGCACATTTTGTTATTCTTTTTTATATTCCAATTTTAAGCACTTCAAAGTGGATTACGTTCAGGTACTGTAGATAGTTCCCATTCTCAGAGGCTTACAATCCAATTTTGTACCTGAGGCAAAAGAGGATAAAGTGACTTGGCCAAGGTCACAAGGAGCAACAGAGGGATTTGAACCCTGTTTTCCAGCGCTCATAGGCCACTGCTTTAACCCTACGCTACTCCTCTTTTCCACACAGCAAGCTATCAGAGCTGGAGGATATGTTCTACGGGGAAGGGATTTAATTCTGTGCCAGATAAAGCCAAATCAACTAATCAAATTCAGCAGTTTCCTAGTTGTAAATTCTCTTTATGAGAAAGATACAATCAGGTCATTATACACTGAACTGTGTCTCAGGATGTTTTAACATTGATTAGTTCAGTTATATTCTCTTTCAAGCAATAAAACAGTTTTCCAACCTTAGCTGTCTGGTTTGATTTTCCAGTTCACTGTGTCTTTTTTTTTCTCGCATTCTGTAATCATGTCTCTGCCTTGCTCTTTGGTGTCCCTCCTTCCTTTTTCTTTACTGTTTGAATTGGTATCTTTGTTTTCTTTTGTCTCTTTTTTCAGCAGTATATTTTTCATCACTTATTTCTCCCTTTCTTCTCTCCCTGCCTCTCTATTTCCCCATCCACTTCTTCCTGTGCTCCTCCCTCTACTATCTCTGTAATGTCTCCTGTTCCCCTTTCATCTGTCTTCTTCTTTTTTCTGTAACTCTATTTTCTCTTATTTTGCTCTATCCTCTTCTCCTCTTTCTTCCACTGCTCTAACCACAAACCATTTTTCCCCTTGTGCTGTCTCTTTCTGTACCCTCTTTCCCTTATTCCTTTGCTTCTTTACCCCTCCCTCTTCCTCTTGAACTCTCTGTTCCTTGCTTTCCTCCTGTATACTTTCTCCTCCATGCAGGGTCAGTGCTTCCTGCTTTGCTGTCCTGTGCAAAAGGCTATTGTGCTGTTCCCTCCAGTGGTAATGCTGGCCAGCAATGGCAGTCATGGAGTGCAGGGCCTCTGAGCCAGTATTTGATCACAGGCCTCACAGAGGCACCTACTCCCTTACAGGCTTCCTTACTGAACAGGACAGGGCAAAGAGCCAATGAAGACCTGTGAACAGTGCTGGCTCAGTTGGTCCCAGACTTTCACTGCCATTGCTATTTCCAAGCAAGGAGGGAAAGGAGGGGGTGGTGAGGTGGGTTGATTGTTGAGCTACCAGAGAAAGGAAGAAGAGGGGAGAGTCCAAGCATCAGGGTTGGCCAATTACTCCCCTGTGAGAAATAATTCTAGGGCCCCTATTTCAATGAGAAAAATAAACAAAACTAAATTATGAATGTCTCTTTCTCCTCTCTCATGCATTACACTCTCTCTTCCCCTTCTTTCACCATACTTTCCTCTCCTTCCTTTATTTTTTCTCCATTCACTTATCTTCTCTCTACTTCTCTCACCTTATTCTCCTCCAAATTCTCCTGTTTTTTCCTTTTCTTGCTTTACGGCCACTATTACCCCCCCTTTTCTTTCTGGCTCTGTCTGTGTAAATCACAATCAAAATAGGCTCTGTTACACTTCATGTATTCCGGGTACCCCGCTTGTAAACAAAATATTAAATAATAGGTACACCTGTTCATCTATTGTAAATTAATTGGAGATTAGCTACTATATATTTTTGTGGGACCTCTCCTGACAGGGTCATGGTATTTTTACCAGACTCTTACTTGTGGTCTTTGGTCCATTTTACTTTATATTTTTTTGGATATTTTTATCATTTATATCACCACACTTTCACCATTAAAAACTGTTATCAAACTTTTGCTGAATTTTTATCAAGAAACTGATGAAACCTTCAAACCACAGTCCAATATGAAAAATGTCACTTTAACTTAGTTTCAGAAGAACGCTGTATTCTGCAAGAGTACTTATCTGCATCACCCTGTCTGTGTAAGCCATGGCTTTTTCTCCTCCTTTCCTCCATCAAGGCCTGATCAGTCTGCCTCCTCCTTATCCACTCCTCAGTAGATTTGTTCTGTGGCTACTCTTTCCCATTTTCCAAAAATCCAGATCTGCCACACCAGAGATGCTATTCACATCTGAAGAAGGGACCTATTTGGTCTCAAAGCTCATGTACAATAGTAAACGCCATCACAGCCTACAAATAATCCAGTTTACTCAGAAGTTTATTTAGTTACTAAATCATCGTGTTACTTATTTCATTCACAACTGAAAATATAATGCTTGTTTTATCTTTGTTGTCTGTGTGTTTTTTCTCCTCTAATCATGTTGGTCTTGATCTCTTTTTCTGCTTTTACTTGTCTGTCTTCTTTCTCTATTTTCAGTCACTCTTTTCCATTTTACTTTTTTCTCTCGTTTTCATTACTCCTACCCCTGCATCAGAAACTGACATTGATATTTTCCTTTCATCTCATTGTACTCAATTTCTACCTTGTCTGTTTCTAACTTTCTATACTCTTTCTCTTATATTACCATTGCTTCATTCTAGCATCTCACACACATATCATCTTTCCTTCTCCCTCACTCCTTTTTTTTTTTCTTTCACCATCGGTCATACTCAGATTTTCCTTGCCTAAAACCCTCCTCCCCAACTTACCCTTCCACCTCCCCTCACTGGGTTGCTTCCCTCATCGGCTTACTCCCTCCATCAATCTCCTGCTATGTGTCTGCATTCTCCCACTACAGCCTCCCCCACTCTGGGTTTCCCACCACTTCCCATCATACCCACACTGACTCTTTGTCCCCCAATCGCCACCTCTTAATCTTACCCCATCTCAACCATTTTAAGTCACTCACTAGGGATGTATAGCCCAAAGATTTTTGGAGGTTTATTGTTTTTCAGTTCATTTAATGTGTGTTTGTTTTTTTCCTGTTTGGCTTGTTTACCAAACTGGAAAAAATACATTAAACCCCCTTAGAAAAAACTCCAACACAAAAAAATAATTGAATAGGCCTCTCATCCCCTTCCTGCTCCAAGACAAGTCTTAGTGCCTAGTCTGGGCCCAGACAGTATCTCCCTAGCCCTCTCTGAGCCTTCTCTCACCAGCAAAATTGAACAGAGCCTGAGCCTACCAGGCTGGGTTTAACTAGGCCCAGTTGGGGCTTAGCAGGGTCCCTTTGAACCCCTCTTACCCCATTTAAAAATATCTGGTACTGGGGACTTCTCCTACCCTTTTCTGGGGGTCTGGTAACGGCAGCAGCATTGGAACGGGCAGGAGGAATGCCTACTCACTCCTGCTCTCTTCTTCGTTTAAAAATGGTAAGCACCAGCCATCCTGAGCGTCGTTGAAGTGACATCACTCAGGTGTGGCCAATGCCATGTAGCGTGAGTGTATGTTTTGAATGTCCACATAACATAGGAGCTGGCTGCACCTGAGGTTTGTTTTGGGGCAGGAAAGGGGGGTGGGAGGCCTTTTTCCCCTTCTTTTTCTCCCTTTCTTCTTCCCCTCAAAAATAAAAATACCTGAAAAGTTTCAGGTATTTTTGTGAGGCCATTTTTGGTTCATTCCATATGGAACCTAAGGTAGCCTCATTCTTTGATTTTTCAAGATTTGTTTGAAATGAGTGCACATCCTATCACTCACCCTCTCTCAAATTCTCTCCATCCCCTCCAGTCTGACTCTTTCAACCCATTATTCTCACTTCTGACTGTCAACCCCCAATCATTTCCTTTCATGATCCCATTCACCTTCTCTCTGATTGTCTCATTACCTTCCATGCATGTACCCCTTCTTCCTGGTAACATCTCTCTCTCATATACACACACAGACATACTTCCTATCACCCCTCTTTATCTTTTTTCCTCTCTCTCTCTCTCAAACCATACCCTATCACCACATCTGGCACTCTCTCACAAACATCTCCTCTCTCATGGCCTCTTTGCCTGGACTTCATCTCTGGGTCTCTTTCATACCCCATCACCACCTCTGGGCTTTTTTTTTTTGTTTACATATCCTCCCCCCTCTATCACTTTGTATTCACTTACTCCTCACCACCTCTGCTTTTCTCACACTCCCTCTAACCCCTGCCCTTTGCTCTCTTAGTCCCCTATCCCCAGGCTTCTCCACCCTCCCAACTGTTATGCATTCCCTCCATACCCAAACTCTTGCACCTCCCCCCTATTTTGAATCACCACACCCCTTCTCCTGATACTCTTTCATCCCCTCTTTTCTCTACCTCCCCTGGTCCACTCACACCTATGGAGGAGCAGATGACATTTCTGACTTTGGGGAGGATAAAGGTACCAGAGAGTCTGAAATGCTGATTTCAGAGAGAAGTTATTCATCGCTTTCTCATCTTTTCTCTCCAGCATTCACTCCTCTTCTTCTCCCTAGCATTTTCTCCTCCTTATCTCCCATGCCAGTATTCACCCCTTTCTCACCTCATCCCCCCCCCCCCCCAGCATTCTCCCCCATTTCTTGACTTACTCCAAGAATTCACTCTTTGCTTTCCCCACTGGCATTTACCCTCTTCTCACCTCTTACACCAGCATTACATAAGAACATAATAAATTGCCATACCTGGTCAGACTGAGGGTCTAACAAGCCCAGCATCCTGTTTCCAAAAGTGGCCAATGCAGGTTATAAGTATCTGGCAAGTACCCAAACATTAGACATATCCCATGCTACTAATGCCAATAATAGCAGTGGCTATTCCCTAAGTCAGCTTGATTAATAGCAGTTTATGGACTTCTCCTCCAGAAACTTATCCAAAACTTTTTAAAACCCAGTTACATCTTCCTGCAATGAATTCCAGAACTTATTTGTGTGTTAAGTGAAAATAATTTTTTCCAATTTGTTTTAAATGTGCTACTTGCTAACCTCAAGGAGTGTCCCTAGTCCTTCTATTATCTGAATAAGTAAATAACCGATTCACCATTTACCCATTTTAGTCCTCTCATGATCTTAAAGACCTCTATCATATCCTCCCTCAGCTGTCTCTTCTCCAAGCTGAACAGCCCTAGCCTCTTTAGCCTTTCCTCTTAGGGGAGCTATTTTATCCCCTTTATTATTTTGGTCGCTCTTCTCTGTACCTTCTCCAGTGCAACTATATCTTGTTCTGTCCTCATCTCCCAAAGTCCTAGTTTGGGAACCTATACAGAAAGTTAAACCACTTCCTTTTTTAACTTCCAATCAAAGAGAATTGAGATCTTAATAGCAAACACATTTATTGAATGATGAACAATTGACACTCACTATGAATGCTATGGTATTGAAGATAACTGCACAGGCAGCAGACTTGATACAGCTGTGATGAGAAACTCTGAGAGCTCAGTTGAAGGCAGACAACTGCAGCTATAGAGAAGGAAGTTATGATTACCAGTAGATAGCAGAAGCCAGTAGCATTGGGAAATAGATGTGAAAGAAATGAAGGAAGCAAGGTGAAACAAGTAATGTTTTTAGGAACCTGAAGAGGATTGTCCAGAGTCAGAGTCAGTTCCAAACTGAACTTTCAGCAGAAAGTAAGGTCTCCCAGGGATTCCAAGGGGCAAAAGACTAATAGGAAGAAGCAAGAGAACATAGACAGAGGGGGAACAAATAGGAACAGATCCAATCAGAAGCTCAGCAACATTTAAACAATAACCAATAAGGAGCGTTAGTTCTACAACATGCAGAGAACCTAAGCTAAGCAATGACATAAAGTGATGCAGGTGGCAGGGTAATAAAGAAACATGTATACATATACATTTACATGTACTGCGAGGGCAGAATACACTTTCTCCTCATCTCGCCTCACCCTCAGCATTCACCCCTTCACTTCCAAAACCAGCATTCAGCCCCTCCGTATCTCACCTCCAGCATTCAATCTCTTCTCACTTCACCTCAGCATTCCCTCCTCCTCACATTACCTACGTTCAACTGCTGTCCTTCCCTCCACATCTTTCCTCCTCCTCCTCTTTCTGCTTGTAACCTGTGCAGATTGCAGAGTCTAGGGAGCAGAGCAGAACAAATGTTGTTCCTGTTCTGGTAGCCCCTCCTGTCTCCATACTAATATAATAAACAACTGCTATTATGGTGTAATCACTTAACCTGCCCGGAGCGGTACTTCTGGGCAGAAGTACCGCTCCGGGGTAGGACAGGAGCACTGCTCCGGGTAGAAGTATCGCTCCTTCAGCGTGCGTTTGTCCAAAAAAAAAAAAGCTTTAAATACATCTCAAAAAAATCTCAAAATATTTGTGAAAAAGAGACCAATGATTATAAGCAAGCAAGCACAGTAAAGGTCTGTGCAGCTCAATTAGTAGTGGTGTATTTTTATATAAAAGAAACCCCACACTTTTGAGAGAGAGAGAGAGAGAGAGAGAGCCATACAAGAAAAACTCTCTTGTATTGTATATGAGGCCTCCTGTCTCCATGGCAACAGGGAGCACATGCATGGGACAGGAAGGGGAGGAGGAGCTACAGTGAAGGAGCAACTCTTCAGTGCTTCGCAGATTGACCTGTGTCAGTGTCACCAGGGGAAGGAGAGGAAGCAAGAGAATCAGTTTTGTGGGAAGTGCCTCCTCTTGCCTCTCATCTTGTCATTGCAATATTGCTGCCCACTGGTTCCTCCTATTCTTTTTCAGGAGCAGCCTTGGTGCTGCGCCCACCTCCCACACTCAGAAATTGCCATCCTATGCTAATTTAATTCAATTTAATCTCATATTTTATTCTGCTGTTTGTAGCTGGTCAGTCACTTTAAAATGGATTACTTAGTGTATGGTTAGTTAAATTAAGGCATTATGTTAAGGGTTAGGAAGCATTATATTATAGATAGATTGTATGCATCATGATGTGCTCATACAATAAATGATAGTTATGATTTACAAAGAACAGTAGTTGACAGTAAAGTTTACAAAGAACAGTTTATTCAATTAATTCTGCAATTATTTACAAAGTGTAGTGTATTTAATTGACTGGAAGACGAGGGCCAAGGATCATGGTTTATAGAGACGGAAGAAAAAGACCAATGCAGAGCACTCAGGAAACCCTCTGACATAACCTTCTTGAAATTCCCCTTGTCCATTAGTTTTATTTTGTAAGATATTTCTGCTGAGCTGATAGCCTGCTGACAATACTGTGCGCTGGTATGCAGGAGAAAAGGGTTCACATCTTAGATCCAACATTTGCCCAATGTGGCCCACAGGAACTGGAAATGCTATAGAGGCAGTGTTCACAACTTCAGGGAGGAAGGAATCTATAATAATAGATGTAAATAATCTATTATTATAATGACATCTAT
This sequence comes from Rhinatrema bivittatum, assembly GCF_901001135.1. NCBI lineage: Eukaryota > Metazoa > Chordata > Amphibia > Gymnophiona > Rhinatrematidae > Rhinatrema > Rhinatrema bivittatum. The sequence goes on from NC_042621.1 coordinate 184,984,799, forward strand.
GGATTCAGGGAAAATGTGTCCTGGGATATGAAGGAAGCTGCAATTTGTGGACCTCTCTACCTCAGTGTTATGGTAGATATAGAAAGGTGGATCTTAAGGAAACAAACTGACAGCTACAAATGAAGGCCCATGCTGCCTCAATTTCAAATCATCCTTCATAAATGGTAGTGAACAAGGTTAAGATAATTCCAATTAGATTGGAAGCTCAGGTGGAGGAAGCTGAAGAAGATAAGAAAGAAAAGACAATATAATATCAGTGGAAAAATGACCATGTCATTTAATGACAATATCACAGAAATAACTTGATATTCTGAAATATCATTCAATAATACTCAGGTATCCTACAAAGATAGTAGTTTCTGAAGTTTTTCAATTTCATGATGTGTCCTGAATCTTTGTACTTTATTTGACATGTTCTGGAAAACTCTGTCATCAACTTAAAAAATGGTACAGCAGGTAACTTGAACATTATTCAACATTTTAAAAAAGCAGAGCTAGGAATAAAAACATTAGATGTTTTAGCTGTCAACTGGAACAAACAAAATAATGAAGACCAACTTTTATCATTCTAACTTTAACCAATTTCTGAACAGGGATGAGCCTTCAAATCTTTTTTTGTGAATTCTAGGGATGTGCAGCCAGAAAGTATTTGTTGCATTCGGGATACGTATTCGTCAGGGCCCATATACGTTGCATTCGTTCAATGGTGCCCCGATACGTTGATACGTGCATTCGTTTTCCGGTTCCCATTAAAGTCAATGGGGGAAGGATTTGCAGCCTATTTTTGGCAGCAGAATTGGGGTTTTATCATCAATTTTGATGAAACATCTGGGGAGCAATCATCAGAACAACAAAACAGTTCCAAGGTACTTAGACTGTAGCAAAGTGGCACCAAGTGGCATGAATAGCCTAAGGTATTTTAAAGGGGCAAAGGGGGGTACCAGGTGTGGCAAGAAGAGTGCTTTAATAGAGACACAAAGCAGCAGCGAGAGTGTCGAAAACACACCACAGCTTCAAAAGAGAGCACCGATAACAGATGCATGAACCCTCGAAGGTAGCACGACAGGCATAGCGGCAAGACAAGTGGCATTAACATCCTACAGCACAATGAAGGAGGAACATAGCAAGCAGAAAGACTAGCACTAACACACTGAGCAACCATGATAGTGGCCAGAACACCACAAGGAGTTGAGTGAGTCATCTGGTGTATGGCAGCAAGGCACAGAGGCAAAGAGTAGATACAGGCTGGCTACTAGGGGTGTGCATTCGGATTGACCGCATTTGTAAAACGCAACTCATATTTTTTTTTTACTTAAAAAATTGATTCGACATAAATGATCGGATTTCCCACATATCGAACATAGATATGTTCGATATGTGGGAAATCGTGATTGTTGAGCCAAAATAAAAATATAAACCCCCTCACCCTCCTTAATCCCCCCCCCCTGACTTACCACAACTCCCTGGTGATGGAGCGAGGAGTGAGGACGCCATTTCTGCAATCCTTGGCGAGAAGCATGTGACGTCGGCGGCACGTCGAGTGACGCCGGCGTCACGTGATTCCCGGCTCGTTCGCGCCGGACGGCTCGTTCGGCCCAAAAAGAACTTTTGGCCAGCTTGGGGGGGTCAGGAGGCCCCCCCAAGCTGGCCAAAAGTTCTTTTTGGGCCGAACGAGCCGTCCGGCGCGAACTTGCCGGGAATCACGTGGCGCCGCGTCACTCAGACGCGACGTCACGTGATTCCCGGCAAGTTCGCGCCGGACGGCTCGTTCGGCCCAAAAAAGAACTTTTGGCCAGCTTGGGGGGGCCTCCTGACCCCCTCAAGCTGGCCAAAAGTTCTTTCTGGGCCGAACGAGCCGTCCGGCGCGAACGAGCCGGGAATCACGTGGCGCCGCGTCACTCAGACGCGACGTCACGTGATTCCCGGCAAGTTCGCGCCGGACGCTCGTTCGGCCCAAAAGAACTTTTGGCCAGCTTGAGGGGTCAGGAGGGCCCCCCCCCAAGCTGGCCAAAAGTTCTTTTTGGGCTGAACGAGCCGTCCGGCGCGAACTTGCCAGGAATCACGTGACGTCGGTGTCACGTGATTCCCGGCTCGTTCGCAGCCGGACGGCTCGTTCGGCCCAAAAAGAACTTTTGGCCAGCTTGAGGGGGTCAGGAGGCCCCCCCCAAGCTGGCCAAAAGTTCTTTTTGGGCTGAACGAGCGTCCGGCGCGAACTTGCCGGGAATCACGTGACGCCGCGTCTGAGTGACGCGGTGCCACGTGATTCCCGGCAAGTTCGCGCCGGACGGCTCGTTCGGCCCAAAAGAACTTTTGGCCAGCTTGAGGGGGTCAGGAGGCCCCCCCAAGCTGGCCAAAAGTTCTTTTTGGGCCGAACGAGCCGTCCGGCGCGAACTCGCCGGGAATCACGTGACGCCGCGTCACTTGACGTGCCACCGACGTCACATGCTTCTCGCCAAGGATTGCAGAAATGACGTCCTCACTCCTTGCTCGATCACCAGGGAGTTGTGGTAAGTCTGGGGGGGGGGGATTAAGGAGGGTGAGGGGGTTTAAATTTTTTTTTTGCACATATGTACATATACCCAACTCATTGGATTTTTTTTATGTCCATATTGGCCGCAAGTGGGACCCCCTTTCGGACATAAAAAATATGAACATAAAATTTTGCTCTGCACATCCCTACTGGCTACACCCGGGGAGAGTTCACTTTCCTTTGTGCAGGAAAGGGCTCCCTAGAATGGGTTCGCCCCTAGAGTGGGGTGTTTCCGTTGGTGTCTAGTGAGCTCTCGCTGGTCTTTTAAAATCTGGTAGAGTTAGCAGATATACAAAAGAGAATTTTCAAGGCTGAGGTGGAGGAGGTTACTATCAGGTCAATACAGTAAAGTGCGGCCGCGGTTACCCTGCTCCTAACCCGCTTTCTACCCACTTTTCGGCCGCGTTAGTCCAACCCACGATACACTATCCCCTTTAACCTACTCTTACCGCGTCCTTAAATCACCGGGTAACCCCTTCCACCCGCGGCATGTATATTACATGTAAACGATCAAATTAGCTATTCCCTCCCATACAGTACTACCCTTACCCCTGCGTTGGAGGCAGGGGTAAGGGTAGGCGGCAAACTTTCCCCCAGCCCCCACTCACCAGCCCTGGGTGCTGGTCTCCGGGGCAGCCCCAGTCCTCTCCCCTCCTCCCGAAGCAACGAAAGCGGAAAAAAATCGAAAAAGCGAAAAAAAAAAAAGCGAAAAACAAAAGTTGCAAGAGAGAGTGGGGAGAGAGACGGGCAATCCTACGCTCGGGATTGCCCATCCTCTCTCCCCTCTCTCTCTTGCTACTTTTTTTTTTTTTTTTCGCTTTTTCGCTTTTTTGATTTTTTCCGCTTTCGTTGCTTGCTTCGGGAGGAGGGGAAAGAGGACTGGCAATGCTGAGCGTCGGAGAACCGTCCACTTCCTGGTACCTGTCATTTGAAATGTCATTTGAAATGACATTTCAAATGACAGATACCAGCTTGTCCGTGAAGCGTTAGGCCAGCGCACCCAGGATACTGTATAGCGCTCTATACAGTAAAATGGGTTGCGCGGGCCTAACGCTTCACAGACGCTTCTTAGACGCAGCTTGCATTTGCAAGCTATTTACATACAGTATCGAGCAGTAGGTGAGCTGGACTGTGCGTGCGGCAACTGCGGGTGCGCCCGGCACTAACGCAGCTCCTCTTACTGCTCCTTACTGTATCGGCCTGTATGTAAACCGGTTCAACATGGGTCAGAGGGTAGATACAGGCTGGCTACACCTGGGGAGGGTTCCCTTTCCTTTGAGCCGGGAAGGGCTCCCTGGAATGGATTGGCCCCTAGAGTGTATAATGGTACAAATTGTTAGGATTTAAGCATTTGCAAACAGATCATGACTTCATAAGCAGGACGGAGGAAGTTCTCTTCTCTGTCCTGAAACTAAAGAAAACTGTTTGTTTTATTTAAGGATCCATGCTGTGAAGGATTACTAGTTTGAATTGCCAGAGACTGAGGTTTCCCTTTGCAGCGAGGGTTCAGCTAGGACACCCCCACCCCCTTCCCCACCAAGTCATTTAGTTAGTAAGTTATAAAAAAACAAAAAGGGGTGCTGTTTACAGACATGATGAAAATACTTTTGTAAGATGAATAATCTTTGGGGGTGGGGGGAAGTGGGTTCTTCCCATTGTGCTTTTATGGTGCCTCTCACTGCAGTACCACTCAGAGCTTATTTAATATTTATGTCAAGATAAGCACAACAGTATCTGCTACTTTTTCTGGTTTTGCCTCATGACCTGGCATCACCTGCCTAAGCGTTGCAGAGCTGTAATGGTACACATAAAAACCAACTACAAAAACATCTTTGACGTAATCAAATAGTGCTGTCTTGGTATTTCAGCTCTGGGCCTCCGAAGTACCCGAGCAGTATTCAGTCCACGCTTGAGCAGAACTCTCCCACCCAAGCTGGGCAACACTACAGTCCCACCTGACCTCCCAACCTGATACTGAAAACAACCCCACCCCCCCAATGCAGCAGGTCTGCCTTAATCATCTGGCGGTGGCCAAACAATGCAAAGCGATAGTAGTGCGAGACGGCTGCCCAGCATGCTGTGCAAATCAGAGACTGGCGGGCACCATCCGCTCCAGAAAGGAAACACAAAAAGGGTGTGAAGATGCTCGCTCCTGGGGCCAAGCTTGTGGCACAGTTTCTGCCATACAATCTTTACTATCTGGGATGTAACAAATCAAATACCAAACATACTGAGAGACAGGCAAAGCAATCGAGGTCAAACCCTTGTAGGGACATAAGGTCTGGGCGGACAGGCACAGCAATAATGGACAGAGTCAATCCCACCTAGGGACATAAGGCCTGGACGAACAGGCAGAGCAATCAAGGACAGAGTCAATCCCACGTAGGGACATAAGGCCTGCATGAACAGGCACAGCAATCAAGGACAGAGTCAATCCCACGTAGGCACATAAGGCCTGGACAGATAGGCAAAGTAATCGGGTCAAACACTTGTAGTGACATCAGCCCTGGACGAACAGGCACAGCAATTCAGGACAGAGTCAATCCCACCTAGGGACAGAAGGCCTGGATGAACAGGCACAGCAGTCAAGGACAGAGTCAATCCCACCTAGGGACATAAGGCCTGGATGGACAGGCAAAGCAACAGGGGTCAAACAATTGTAGGAACATAAGGCCTGGACAGACAGGCACAGCAATCAAGGTCAAACACTTGTAGGGACATAAGGCCTGGATGAACAGGCACAACAATAAAGGACAGAGTCAATGCTACCTAGGGACATAAGGCCTGGACGAACAGGCACAGCAATAAAGGACAGAGTCAATCCCACCTAGGGACATAAGGCCTGGATGAACAGGCATAGCAATCAAAGACATAGCCAATCCCACGTAGGGACATAAGGCCTGGACAGACAGGCACAGCATTCGAGGACAGAGGTGAATCCCACCTAGGGACATAAGGCCTGGATGAAGAGGCACAGCAATACAGGACAGAGTCAATCCCACATAGGGACATAATGCCTGGATGGACAGGCAAAGCAATCGAGATCAAACCCTTGTAGGGACATGAGGCCTGGACGGACAGGCACAGCAATCAAGGACAGGGTCAATCCCACATAGGGACATAAGGCCTGGACGGACAGGCAAAGCAATCGAGGTCAAACACTTGAAGAGACATAAAGCCTGGGCGGACAGGCACAGCATTCGAGGACAGAGGAGAATCTCACCTAGGGACATAAGGCCTCGACAAACAGGCACAACAATCGAGGACAGAGTCAATCCCACCTAGGGACATAAGGCCTGGATGGACAGGCAAAGCAATCGAGGTCAATCCCTCGTAGGGACAAAAGGCCTGGATGAACAGGCACAGCAATACAGGACAGAGTCAATCCCACCTAGGGACATAAGGCCTGGATGGACAGGCAAAGCAATCGAGGTCAATCCCACGTAGGGACAAAAGGCCTGGATGAACAGGCACAGCAATACAGGACAGAGTCAATCCCACCTAGGGACATAAGGCCTGGATGGACAGGCAAAGCAATCGAGGTCAATCCTACGTAGGGACAAAAGGCCTGGATGAACAGGCACAGCAATACAGGACAGAGTCAATCCCACCTAGGGACATAAGGCCTGGACGAACAGGCAAAGCAATCGAGGTCAAACCCTTGTAGGGACATGAGGCCTGGATGTACAGGCTCAGCAATTGAAGTCAATCCCATGTAGGGACAAAAGGCCTGGATGAACAGGCACAGCAATACAGGACAGAGTCAGTCCCACCTAGGGACATAAGGCTTGGATGAACAGGCACAGCAATCGAGGACAGAGTCAATCCACGTAGGGAATTAAGGCCTGTACAGACAGGCACAGCATTCGAGGACAGAGGTGAATGCCACGTAGGGACATAAGGCCTGGACGAACAGGCATAGCAATTGTTCATCTGTGGGGAAGGTGTCTCCAGGTAAAAGTCCTTCACAGGGGACCTTTTCTCTCTGTGCTTACCTCCCGAGGACCATTCCTCTTGGGTTTGTATAACTGGTAAAGAAATTTCTCAGCCTTGTAACTAAGCAATTATCTTTTTATTAAGTAACAGTAGGAAATAAGAGACAGTTTAAGAATGCGAGAAATACAGTCGATTCTCGGGAGTAGTTTGAGAAAGTTCCAATAATGACTTGTCCCAGAATCTACTCAAATTATACATGGCATACAACTTTCTTATATACAATCCTTTACACAATCAAGGACAGAGTCAATCCCACATAGGGACATAAGGCCTGGATGGACAGGCAAAGCAATCGAGGTGAGAGTCCATCCCACGTAGGGACATAAGGTCTGGACGAACAGGCAAAGCAATCGAGGTCAAACCATTGTAGGGACATGAGGCCTGGATGGACAGGCACAGCAATCGAGGTCAAACCATTGTAGGGACATAAGGCCTGGACGGACAAGCACAGCATTCGAGGACAGAAGTGAATCCCATCTAGGGAGATAAGGCCTGGACGAACAGGCACAGCAATCGAGGACAGAGTAAATCCCACCGAGGGACATAAGGCCTGGATGGACAGGCAAAGCAATCGAGGTCAGAGTCAATCCCACATAGGGACATAAGGCCTGGACGAACAGGCAAAGCAATCGAGGTTAAACCATTGTAGGGACATGAGGCCTGGATGGACAGGCACAGCAATCGAGGTCAATCCCACCTAGGGACATAAGGTCTGGACGGACAGGCACAGCATTTGAGGACAGAGGTGAATCCCACCTAGGGATATGAGGCCTGTATGAACAGGCACAACAATCGAGGACAGAGTCAATCCCACCTAGGGAAATAAGGGCAGGATGGACAGGCAAAGCAATTGATGTCAAACACTTGTAGGAACATAAGGCCTGGATAGACAGACACAGCAATCGAGGTCAAACCCTTGTAGGGACATAAGGCCTGGATGGACAGGCACAGCATTCGAGGATAGAGGTGAATCCCACCTAGGGACATAAGGCCTGGATGAACAGGCAAAGCAATCGAGGTCCACCCTTGTAGGGACATGTGGCCTGGATGGACAGGCACAGCAATCGAGGTCAGAGTCAATCCCACGTAGGAACATAAGGCCTGGACGAACAGGCATAGCAGTCGAGGACAGAGATCAATCCCATATAGGGACATATGGCCTGGATGGACAGGCACAGCAATCAAGGACAGAGGTGAATCCCACCTAGGGACATAAGGCCTGAACGTACAGGCAAAGCAATCGAGGTCAAATCCTTGTAGGGATATAAGGCCTGGACAGACAGGCACAGCATTCGAGGACGGAGGTGAATCCCACCTTGGGACATAAGGCCTGGATGAACAGGTACAGCAATCGAGGACAGAGTCAATCCCACCTAGGGTATATAAGGCCTGGATGGACAGGCAAAGCAATCAAGGTCAAACCCTTGTAGGTACATAAGGCCTAGATGGACAGGAACAGCAATAGAAGATGTCCTTTGTGCAGGTATGTTGTGGTTTGACCTGTCACTTCTTCCCGAACTGGTTCACTGCCAGAAGAAAATGGCATCTTTTTCATTTCTGAAAGATAATTCAACAGAGGATACTTTTAGAGCAATAGAGACTGCCATTTGAGAAGCAAGAACTGAGCTGGAGATTATTTTTGAATACCCAGAAGCTATTAACTGTACTTATACACTTCAGCTGATGACAAAGGAACAGGAAGAGCTCTCAGAAATAAGGAAACCGGTACTCAAGTCAAAATCTACAATATCAATCTATGTTGACTTTGTGGTTTACACAGTGCCTCTTTAAACAATGGGAACAGAGAGGATGAACTAGAGTACAAGTACCACCAGTTTTCAATAGTACTAGAAACATTACTGTTGGCAAGGTCTTGAGAAATATTGAGCATATGAAATATGAAAGCTCCAAATATCTTAAGTCAGCTTTTTATGTTCTTACATTCCAAATGAGGATGGACAGGCACATTGTTTGAGGTCAGGCCCTTGTAGGGATGTACAGCCTGGGCAGTGGTCGGACAGGCACAGCATTTCAGCTCAGGTACATGTGCTGCAGTACTTATATTATCTGGAGCATAGGAGGCAGTTGGAGCTGCTGCAAAGCTTTCAATTGCTTTTATTCATCTTGCTATTCACAGGGAAAATTTGGAAACCCAAACAAAGACAGGTTTCCTTTTAAAAACACTAGCATTTCCATCAACTCTGGTGCCAGCCTTGAGGGGTGAGGGCTCATGATATCCCCTGTCATTGAAAAGACACGTTCACTGGGCACACTGGTTGGTGGACATGACAGATATCGCTGAGCCACTTTGGCTAGGTATGGTCAGACAGTGGACTTGTGTGACCAATATGCCAGAGGATCTGTCTGCATGTTCTCTGTCGGCTCTGAGAGATACAATGTCACTGACAGGTGTCCTGGTGTCTCCTTTGCTTGGGTGGGCTGAGAGACACTCATGCCAGCTTTCTCTCTCGCCCATCGCTTTCTCTCTCGCCCATCGCAGAACACATGAATCTTTATGGGGATCATGCCTTTGACATTCTGAAGTGGAGGAGGAGGTACTATCTGTCACTGACAGAGTGCTGCTCCTGCTTGGGCTAGCAGCACAACTCTCTGAAGTGCCCGCTGTTTCCACCTCTGCTTCACGCCTAATCTGTCTCTGCCTATGGCGCTCCTGATCACGGACTTTTGCTAACAGCAGGTCCTTCACCAATAAGAGACAATTGTACTGTAGGGCGAGTTTCCCTTTCACACGGTGATCACAGACTGTGGTGAGCATGTATGTGTTCTGATCTGTTAAAGGCCTTAATGTCTCTTCCACCTCCTGCTGCAAAACGTCCAGACAATGCAGCACCTCATCTGTCATTCCCTCTTCCTGCTTAAAGGCCTCCAAATGTTCATCCAGGAGATTAACTATAGGGATGATGACAGCCAAGGTGGCACTTCTGGAACTCAGCTCTTCCGTGACATCCTAGAAGGGCTGCAGGATTTTTACCAGCTGACTCATGACTAACCAATCATGATGTCCTAGGGGATTCTGCACACCTATGTCCATTTTACCAGAAAGTTCATGAAGGGGTGTCTGCAGCTCCACTAACCTCTGGAGCATCATAAAGGTGGAATTCCACCAGTTGGCAATGTCTTGAATGAGACGCTTGTGAGGAATTTCCAAATCAGTCTGCTTTTGTCGGAGAACCTGCTCCGCCTTCACACTTCTGTGGAAGTGTGCTGCTATATTCCTGCACTTCTGTATTAAACTATGCAGGTATTCATTCTCTTTGTCACTGGAATCCAACCCCAGAGCTGACTTCACTACCAGGTGCAGAGTGTTTGCAAAACATCGGATGTTCTTAAAGTGCCCGTTTTTATTGCCTTAACCATGTTTGTACCATTGTCTGTGACAAAGAACCCTGCCTGAGGATTCCTGTCTCACTGGTATAGTTGCCCAACCTCCAGCATCTGTCTGATGCATGCTAGAATATTAGCTGAGGTATGGGCCTGGTCCGTCAGGTGGGTGTGCAGTAAAGCCCACCTCCACCCTGATACTTGTTCAGTAATAGAGCTGCTGGCTGCTCCTGCCTCAGCCAGGTCCCACCAGTGTGCTGTCAGGGAGAGGTAAGAGTGTGCAGCATTCATGGCGGTCCAGATATCGCAGGTGAAATGCACTCTTCCCTCTGCCTTAGCTAGCAGCGCTTGCATGCGACTGCGACACTGCTTGTAGAGGCTGGGGATGACCTTTCTGCTAAATGTGTTTCTGGAGGGGACTTTGTAATTTGGAACTACGACCTTCAGAAAACGCTTGAAACCCACATTCTCCACTAACTGCAAGAGCTGGTCATCAAGGGCAATCATTTCCCCAATGCTTCTGGTTACAACTTTTGAGGCTGCCTGCCTCCTACCCCGGGATAGCGTTACCGCACTCCACCCCATTTCCTCCATGGTGGGTTGTCGCTACTGCCACATGTCAGGGGGTTGCTGGCCTGCCACCTGACTGCTAGAAGGGGATGAGGGCGTGGGCTGACTCTGCTGCTTTTCAACCACTTTACGCTGCTTGGAAGGGGTCCCCTGACTGGTACTGGAAGACCTGGTACTGGAAGACCGTTGCAGGTATTCCAGAACACTGCAGCTCAAATTCTGCCAGGAAAAAAGAAGTTTGATCATATTACTCCAACACTGATAGCATTACATTGGCTTCCAATAAATTCTAGAATAATTTAGAAAGCTGCATGCATTATACACAATATAATTTATGGAGAAAGGACAGAATGGCTGAATGCTGCGCTACGTCTGCATGCTCCACAAAGAAATTTGAGATCAGCCAATAAAGGACTCTTATCAATTCCCACAATCAAATCAGCACACCTTAGTCAAGTCAGAGAGAGAGCACTCTCAATTGCAGGATCAAAACTGTGGAATATGCTACCAACTCAATTAAGGATGCAGCAGGAAAAAAACAAATTTAAAGCAGAACTTAAAACATGGCTGTTCAATGCCACTTATACTGAAAATGAGAAACAGAGATGCATCTGAGTTTAATATTTACAGCTGGTCTTATTTTAACCTTTAAAAAATGCTGGAAACGCTATATTCATGCTATTAGTATTTTATTGGTTTAATACTTATTGTTTTATATTTTATATCTTTTAACAGCTATTATGTTTTTGTAATTTCCTTCTTTTTAATTTTTAGCTGTTTTATTCTTTTATAACTGATTGTAATTTCCTTACTTTATATATTTATTGATATGTTAACCGCTGTGAAGGCTATGCTGAGACAACGGTATATAAATGACAATAAGCCTTAAACCTTAAACCTACTGCCACCATCCCCAGATGGCAGTACTCTTGTTGGGTGTTGCCTCTTCATATGATGCATCATGCCAAAATTAGATAGATGTCCCATTTGCTTGCCTCTGCTAATATCCCTGCCACAGTAATTACACTGAGCAAAACACGGGTCATCTGTCACTTTAAAGTGGCTCCAGATCGCAGATGTCTTTTGTAATCCTCCCTTCTCTAAAGCTTTGGGGGTGGATGCTGGCACTGGAGCTGAGGTAGTGGGTGCACCCTGAGAAGCAATGCCAGGGGTCTCAGTCACCCTCTGTGCCTGCACTGACTGCTCTTCCTCCTCCTCCTCATCATCAATTTCATCTCTTCCCTGCTGCACTGAAGTGGAGGCTAACTGATCCTCCTAAAGCTTCCTCAGCTACTACTTCTTCCATTTCAGATGAGAATCCCACACAAGATGATTCTTCATCTGAATCAGAAGCAAACAGTGGCTGCACTACATTGTCAATGCTAAGTGTTAGTCGAGACTTCTGTCCCCCTGCTGCTTTTGGATGTCAACATTTTGTCTGGCATGACTCAGCCTCCCCTTCCCTCACCTCCAAAACTACAGGGCCAGAAACAGGTGGTGGCGATGGCAATGCATCATGCTCAGATTTCATTTTTTTCTGGATGGAACTGCCTGCCCCTACAAAGAGTTTAGATTGTGACAGGTGCCTTTTTAACTTTAATGGGGGAGTGGCACTAGTGTCTTTTGAAGTGCCTCCTCTGCCAGTCCCAATCACTCGACTACATCTAGCTTTCCCTGACATTATGGATTTAATGTCACTGACAAGTGCCTACTGGCTGCCCACTGTCACAGTGCCTTGCTATGCAGTAATGTAACGTGTGTGGTGTGTACTCACAGAGCTTGCTTGTAAGCACAAAAGAGGCAGACTGGGGATTTCAGTGCACAGACCGTCCCAATAATAAAGTTCAGTCTGTTAAACTACCCACTGCCCACTGTCACGGTGCCTTGCTGTGCACTAATGTAACGTGTGTGGTGTGCGCACACACACACAGCTTGCTTGTAAGCACAAAAGAGGCAGACTGGGGATTTCAGTGCACAGACCATCCCAATAATAAAGTTCAATCTGTTAAACTACCCATTGCCCTCTGTCACGGTGCCTTGCTATGCAGTAATGTAACATGTGTGGTGTGCACACACAGAGCTTGCTTGTAAGCACAAAAGAGACAGACTGGGGATTTCAGTGTACAGACCATCCCAATAATAAAGTTCAGTCTGTTAAACTACTCACTGCTCACTGTTACGGTGCCTTCCTATGCACTAATATAACATGTGTGGTGTGCACACACACAGAGATTGCTTGTAAGCACAAAAGAGGCAGACTGGGCATTTCAGTGCACAGACCGTCCCAATAATAAAGTTCAGTCTGTTAAACTACCCACTGCCCACTGTTACGGTGCCTTGCTTTGCACTAATGTAACATGTGTGGTGTGCACACACACACAGATTGCTTGTAAGCACAAAAGAGGCAGACTGGGGATTTCAGTGCACATACCATCCCAATAATAAAGTTCAGTCTGTTAAACTACCCACTGCCCACTGTCACAGTGCCTTGCTATGCAGTAATGTAACGTGTGTGGTGTGCACACACAGAGTTTGCTTGTAAGCACAAAAGAGGCAGACTGGGGATTTCAGTGCACAGACCGTCCCAATAATAAATATCAATCTGTTAAACTACCCATTGCCCAATGTCATGGTGCCTTGCTATGCAGTAATGTAACATGTGTGGTGTGCACACACACACACAGATTGCTTGTAAGCACAAAAGAGGCAGACTGGGCATTTCAGTGCACAGACCGTCCCAATAATAAAGTTCAGTCTGTTAAACTACCCCACTGCCCACTGTCACGGTGCCTTGCTATGCACTAATGTAATGTGTGTGGTGTGCGCACACATACGCAGCTTGCTTGTAAGCACAAAAGAGGCAGACTGGGGATTTCAGTGCACAGACTGTCTCAATAATAAAGTTCAGTCTGTTAAACTACCCACTGCCCACTGAAGCCCAGTGCACAGAGAGACTGAGTGAGTTGAATTAAACAAACTCAGTTTAAAAAAGCTGGAATTTTTGGCACAGCAGGAAAATCGATGAAACATATTTTCCAATGCAAATTCTAGGAAAATTGAATATATCTCTCCCAGCCACAACACCCAAATCTTGCTTGCTTGCAGCCTAGCCCAAAGGGTGAATGAAAAAAAATGGCAATGCTAGCAGCTTCTCTCCCTAGCACAGAGAGACCGTCTCAGATCTCCTAAATAATAAACTGCTTAAAACACAAACAGGGCTAGCTGGCACAGGCACTGCAGCCAAATAAAGAATAAATAGCTTTTTTTCTCTTTACTAACTAGCCTATCTAGCTCTCAGTGCAGTCTCCTTCCACAAAGCCCACCTCCCCACACCACCCCTGCAAAGAAAGTGCGTGGCCTGCCTCGTGCTGAAATATATATAGTGCTTGTCATCAGTAAAATCGTCACCGAGCTCTGAATGTCAGCACGATTGGCTGCATTCAGTGCATTTCACAAAATGTAAGCACTGGTATGCTGCATTCCAGTATCCATGCCAACCTGTCTGACCCTTTCCTGTGAGTCACTGATGACTCACAGGAAAGGGCTGGTTTTTGGCTCTGGATGGTGGATACAGTGAAATGGCGTCCTTTGATTGCAAATGATGGTGAAGAAAAGCGCGTGCCATGCATCGGATGAAACGGATGATAAGTTATATTCGTGGGGAGTCGCGATGTGTTTTGCTTCCCCACGAATATAACGAATAGAGTGTGTGGGTGATGAGCTCCATGAGCTCATCACCCACACTCTCAAATTTCGAAAACCTCAACGGCATCAGAAATTGAAGCAATTCTAAAAAAAATCAAACCTGCCTTGCACCCCATTGATATCATGCCAACAAAAACACTCCTTTCCATTCCTACTAGGATTGCCCCTCCCATTTCTAACATCATCAACAAATCAATAACGGATGGTGTTTTTCCTATGCAACTCAAACATGCAATAATAAAGCCCACACTCAAAAAATCTGACCTGGATCCCTCGGAACCTGCCAACTATCTTCCAGTCTCGAACCTCCCATTATTATCTAAAATCATAGAGAAAGTCATTAACAAACAACTCACAGACTTTCTAGACGAAAATTCAATTACTCTTCCTTTCACAATATGGTTTCCGTAAGAACCATAGCACTGAAACTCTGCTTGTGTCCCTCTAAGACTCTACACTAAAAACCCTAGATACTGGTCACTCTTATTTACTGGCGCTACTTGATATTTCTTCTGCGTTTGACACTGTCAACCACAATACCCTTCTTTCCCTCCTCTCACAAATTGGCATCTCTGGCACTGCCTTATGCTGGATCCAATCTTTCCTGAAAGACAGGACATACAGTGTCAAGATGGGACGCCAAACATTGAAACCCAGAAATCTATCACAAGGTGTCCCACAAGGTTCCTCTCTTTCATCAACACTATTCAACATTTACCTATCTCCTCTCTGTCGACTCCTGGTGAAACTGGATCTCCGTCATTTCATATACGCCGATGATGTACAGATCCTCATCCCCATCAATGATTCTCTCGCTAATGCCCTGAAAACTTGGGATTTGGCCCTGGCTGAAATAAAAAATCTACTCACAGAAAACTTTCTAGCAATAAACACTACCAAGACAGAACTCCTCATCATCACTCCACACAAGAACATCTCCTCTAACACCACCCCTCTCTCAACATCAGACCATCCCCATTTGCAGCAAGTCCGCAGCCTTGGCGTTATGATTGACAATCACTTTTCCTTAAAGAATTTCATCTCGGCCACAATCAAAAATGGTTTCTTCAAGCTACATACGCTAAAAAGAATTAAACCTCTTTTACATTCACATGACTTCCGGACAGTGTTACAAGCCACAATACTGCCGAAACTAGACTACTGTAACGCCTTACTACTAGGTCTCCCTAAAAACACAATTCAACCATTACAGATGCTACAAAATGCTGCAGCACGCTTACTCACCAATACTCGCCGACATGAACACATCACTCCAGCTCTCATGTTCCTGCACTGGCTTCCGGTAGCTTACAGGATTACATTTAAAGTACTCTCCCTCATTCATAAGTCGATCCATAACCAAGAGATGCAATGGTTTTCCGATCATTTTATATTCCATACATCTAATAGACCAATAAGAAATATCCACCAAGCTAAACTTGCCTCTCCTCCTCTTAAACACATCAAACACGTTACCACAAGAGACCGTTCCTTCTCCATAGCTGGAATCAACATCTGGAACAAAATGCCCATGGACTTGCGTCTCGAAATCTGCCATAAGACTTTCAAACAAAACCTCAAAACCTGGTTGTTCGAACAAGTTTTCACGCAATGATCACCGATTAATCTGAAATGCCGTTTTCTTGTTTACTTTTCACTAGCTCCCTGTTCCTTTTCCTCTCCCCTGTTTTTGTTGCAATCTGCTAACTTCTCCGTTCTCCCTTTACACCCGCTCACCCTATGTTCAATATTTGTGACTTGGCATTAACTAATGGAATAGGACTTTAACAGGTTAATTGCCTGTTTTCGCTCCTGCTTCGTTATTGATTTATATTATGCATTTGTTCTTAATAGTTAAATGAGTTATATTATGTACCCCTGAAATCCGTTATTTATGTAAATCCTGTTGCTGTTTTTATTGTTTACTGTCTGTAAAGCCTGTTGCTAATTTATTGTTTATTGAAAACCGAGGTGATGTATCTTTTTACGTGCCACGGTATATAAAAATCACTAAATAAATAAATAAAATAGGGACATATACGTTGCAGATTGCCAATACGGCGAAAACGAATGCACATCCCTAGTGAATTCTATCTGCTTAGCTACTCCTACCATTATGAAGTTAAGTTTATCTTGGAGCTGTAACACTGATCATCATCAGTCCCGTATAGGATTCCCCTGAAGCATGCATAATAGGAATAGAGACCAAACAGTGAAGAATGAAATTAGAGTAAGAAATTTTTTGAATCAGGGAAAGTAACTATCATAAAAGGTGCAAAAGCTTTAGTTCAAAAATTATATATATAAGAAATGAAATAATGTATAAAGAACATGAAGAAAGGAAACCTTGGAATAAGATTACAAGAGGAAGCAATCACATCAAGAAGAAGACAGTTAATATTTTAAAGAATCTGTTAATGCTGCTGCTTCACCTACCAGCAGCTATCCAGACCAGTATACGAACATCATAGGCTAAATTTAGGCAAAACGCTGCAAATAAATCAAGTTTTCTCATCTTGTAGCTTAAAGCTAATCCATATTGGTTCTGGAGAAAAAGGGAGTCATAGTAGGTTATGATGCCTCTTTTACTCATCAAAAAATTATTCATATTTTAAAAAGAATTTAGTTTTAAACTTGAAGAAAATCCATTTTTCTTACATGAATTTCCAAGGAAGATATGGGCAAAATTCAGTAAAACTAAATAATTGTATTCATGCACCAGATTCAAGGTTAGTGTTTTGTAAAGGTCAATAGATGCAATCAAAGCTTTGTTATACGCTTTGCTGGGAATACTTGATTGGGATGAAAGAGGAAGGGGCTGAGGAAGCAAGGGCAGGAGCAAGTTTAATTCTTTGAATTATTTTTAAAAATCCCTTATATTACCATAGAACTGATAGACAGTATTATTTATGTAAGCCTTGTCCTATTTAATAAATCTCTACAATTAATTTCTCAACTTGAAAATCATAATGGAATAAACAGTATTTTCTAAACTTTTACTGCTTTAAGATGAAGGAAATAGGTTTGTGCTTGCAGTTTTTTCCCCACAGTTCCTTCACTTCTGATTAGAAGGAAAGAGAGCCAGAGAGATTGAATTATTGTAAATGATAATGAAGCTAGTAAAACCCACTTTGGACAAGAGGTTCAATGGCAAAACAAAATGGATAA
The DNA here is from genome assembly GCF_901001135.1 of Rhinatrema bivittatum. Taxonomy (NCBI): domain Eukaryota; kingdom Metazoa; phylum Chordata; class Amphibia; order Gymnophiona; family Rhinatrematidae; genus Rhinatrema; species Rhinatrema bivittatum. The sequence continues at coordinate 185,002,110 of NC_042621.1, forward strand.
GGTTTGTTTAACTTTTTTGTACTTTTATGTACAGGTCAAGATAGAAGTGGGAAGTAAAACTGACTAGTGACTTTTGTAGAACTAGGGATGTAAATACATTACAATCTAAATAGAAAAATGTGACAAATAAATCCATTTTCAGTTTGGTTTGAGTAAACTGAACTGAATAGCCTTAGGTCTCAAAATAGTCTGAATCCTTTTTGGCCCATTCGGTTTGGCCATATTAAAGTCTATGAGGTAAGCAAAACAATGTATTTTTTGAACCTGAAGCCAAACAGAGTGTCACTAGTTGAGGATGGGATAAGGAAGGAGCAGGACCAATTATGTTTCAGCACTTTTTCAACCAATCTTTCCCAACTGTCAGCTGCATGTCATGATCATCATTCTTAAAGATGAAAGTAAAACTAAGAACATTTTGAGCAGTGACCATTTTGTTCCTAGTCTTTCCTCTGTTAGATATCAGAAAAAAGAGGCAGAAATTATGTAGCTTTGATCCAAGATGGCGCGCTAGAGGCAGGACACACGCCGACTCTCTCCTTACTTCAGAGGCACTTCGGCAGGAAGCGGAGGGCCCGCGAGAGGCTGAATTTAGAAGCCTCTACGCCGGGATCATACCGAGGGCCGATGGACACCCAAGTATTGAGAGGGACAGAAGAACTGGGAGAAGAGTCGCTGGAAGCTGATCGTGGAGGCGCAGCAACAGCTGACAGCTTCCCAGACTCACTAACATCTTTGTCCCCGGCAGATCGGACGGCACCTGAAAACCCGGAAATTGGTAGAACAGCTACCTGGGTCCTGACGGAGAGGACCCCAGAAGGCACCAGGGAGGAATCTGCACAGTATATGGAGAGTGCTCCGGAGGAACTGCAGCAGCCGGTAACTGTCGGGCTGGAAGGGGAAGGAGCCCTATGAGGTGAAGAACAATCGCTGGAAGAACTATTGGAATGGCAATTTGAAGAAGATGTATCTATTCAAGAGAAATCTTATGAATCATAGCAGTTGGTAAGACCAGAACAGTTTACCCTCAAATCTATCTGGTTTGCTATAGAAACTGTTAATAAAAACTTAACTACTCAGTTAGAAATTGTTACTAATAAAATGGGTCAAATGAATACTCAAATAAAGAAAATCAAAGAAAAGCAATTGGAAACTAAAAAAGAAATGAATGTGTCAGAACTGATGTAGATCAGTTAAAAAATCAATATCAAGAAATGGCAAAAGATAATTTGTACCTGTTCTTAGATTAATTAATTTCCCTAAGAAATTGACAACATCACCAACTGAATTATGGAAACAATATGCAGTGGATAACCTGAAGATAGCAAAAGAAATTTTACCACCTATTTCAAGGATATACTATCTACCCGTAAGGAAAAAAATATCCAGTGGAAATACCGAAATACAACAGCTTTCTCCTGTAAATTTAAATCTGACGGAGATCCTAGAAACTTCTGCGGAGGAAATACCACAACCTGCAACATTGATAATAACTTTTCTTCTTGATTCGGATAGAGACTGGGTTTTAAAAGCATATTTCCGAAGCCAGCGGGAACTTTTTCTTGGACTTAGAGTTCAGGTTTTTCCGGACTTGGCTAGGGAAACTCAACTTAAAAGAAAAGAGTTTCTGGAATTAAAGCCCAGGTTTCTGAAAATGGGAGCACAAGTCTTTATTAAATTCCCTTGTAAATGTATTGTTAAAATTAGAGATGTTACATATACTTTCTTTTTGCCCTCCCAATTAAAACAATTTCTTAATGATAAAGAAGTAGAAATGGCAGATGTTAAAGTTTAAACTAGCAATTGCTTGATAACCTTGTATTAGGAATTAGTCCATCTTAGGTAGTAATATTGCCCCTCTTTATAGCGACTATATTTCAGTTTAATTATTTCTTTGTGAGAAAGTTGCCCCCTTGTGATTGGGTCTCCCTGTATTGAGGGCTTGTGATGAAGGCATATAAATGAGTGTTAAATGTTATAGTTATGAGAGAGAATTTAAAGATTTCTGTATTATGCCTTTTTTTTCCATTCAATGTATGTTATTAGCATTGAAAAATTAATAAATAGTAAATTACAAAAAAAAGAAATTATATAGCTTCTTACTTCAAAACTTACAGTGTAACAAAAGATTTGAGAGAAAGATAACATAAGAGAAAGCAAAATGTGCTGTTAGAGCCATTCACTGACACAGGCCTAGCAGTGCTTTGGGGTACTATCTACTAACAGAAGGAATTCTGCAATCTCTGTAAGAGGGTTACAGTGCATATCATCAGGATAAGACTATCACTTCAGCTGATGCTGTGCCAGTGGCTTCTGGAAAAATACAGACATTTTATTTATTTATTTTACGCTTTTTTTTATACCGGTATTAGTAGTTACATCATACCGGTTTACATTGGAACTGAAGATGGAAATTACATCAAACAGGTACAAGGGATGGGACTACAGAAACAAGAGGAAAAGTAGCCAAAACTGGCAAGCAAAGGCAACATCATATGTAAAGCTAACAAGTAAAAAATGGAGCATAACTTTATACGTGGGTTCAGCATATACACTGAAGCAACAAAGGGTTGAAGGCAGGGGATCTAGTCTGGGTACACCTGTTTGAAGAGCCAAGTTTTTAATTTATTTTTTAATTTGATGGTACAAGGCTCAAGTCGGAGGTTAGTTGGTAGTGAGTTCCATCGGGTGGGACCGGCAATGGAGAGGGCTCGATCCCTCGTGGAGGTGAGGTATGCCTCCTTGAGGGATGGCACATGAAGTGTTCCTTTATTGGATGCTCTGGTGGGGCAGTTAGAGAGTGTGAGGCGGAACGGCTCATCAAGCCAGTTGGAGTTGTGTCTGTAGATGGATTTGTGAATAACAGTAAGGGTATTATAGAGGATGTGTGAAGGGATCGGGAGCCAATGTAGGTCTTTAAGGATGGGGGTGATGAGGTAATATTTACGAGAATTTGTGATGGTCCTCACTATAGCATTCTGGAGCATTTGAAGCGGTTTTATGGTGGAATAGGGGAGACCTAGGAGAAGAGAGTTGCAGTAGTCCATTTTTGATGAGAGGATGGCCTGAATGATGGTACAGAAATCATGGGTATGGAGTAGGGGTTTTAGTTTTTTCATAACATTGAGCTTAAAGAAATCTTCCTTGATGATTGTGCTGATATATATTTTTAGGTTCAATTGCTGGTCAATCAGGACACCGAGGTCTCGTACAAAGTGCTGAGCGGAGATGGAACTAAATTCCGTGTCATTTGCAAGGGAAGGTTTGGGGAGTTGGTGTTGGGATATGAAGAGCAGTTCCGTTTTGGTGGTGTTTAAGGCGAGGTGGAGATTTGTGAGAAGGGTGTTGATGGATGCAAGGCATTTCTCCCAGAGTTTTTCGGAGATAGAGTTATGAATTAGTATAATGATCTGGACGACATTGGCATATAGGTAGAATTTGAGGCCAAGGTCAGATAGGAGCTGGCAGAGAGGTGTGAGGTAAATATTGAATAGGGTGGATGAGAGTGAGTAACCTTGAGGAACTCCTTGGGAGAGGGCGTAATGAGTGGATTCGGTGTTGCCTGAGAATTGTCTATTAGACAGATAGGATTTAAACCATAGGAGGGCTGAACCTGAGATACCTATGTCAGATAGGCGGAAGAGGAGGTGGTTGTGATTTATTCTATCAAACGCAGAGGAAATGTCAAGAAGGGCAAGAATGTAGCAGTGACCTTGGTCCATGCCTGTGATGAGGTGATAAGAGAGAGTGAGCAGAAGGGTTTCAGTGTTAAAGTGCTTGCGAAAACCAAATTGTGAGGGGTGAAGGATATAGTTGTTTTTGAGGTAGTCCATGAGCTGAGAGTTAACTACCTTTTCCAAAATTTTAGAAAAAAATGGGAGGTTTGAGATAGGACGGAAATTGGATGGGTCATTGGGGTCTAACGATGGTTTTTGAGCAGGGGTTTGACCACTGCATGCTTGTGTCTGGGACTATGCCAGAGATAGACATGGAGATGTATCTGCTTCTTGAAGCATGTGGAGTGTTTCTGCACTGTAGTGACTTAGAGGCAGCTTTCTGCTTTCTCTGTGTAAAAGAATCACTGTAACAGTATACTGATTCTTGTGCACATGACTCTTGCACTGTTTCACTTATTTTCTTAGAAGTCCATATTCAGAGGCATTTAGACAGATAACTTGCATATTATCTGGCTAAATGCTGGTTTTTGAATATTTCCTCCACTTACCCAGCTAAATGTTAGCTGGATGTCTCATTATCAATCTAAAATTTAGCTGGATAAATTAGTGGCATTCCAGGAGTGTTTCTGGAAGAAGTTAGGATAGCTGGATAAGTTATCTGGCAAACTCTAATATTCAGGGATAGCTGGATAACATATCTGTCTAATTCTGGTTGTGCCATAGAGCTGCACTAATGAATATCCCTTCAAATTTAGCCATTGTGCAGCAGTGGGAGAAACTGCATAATTAGTTTGTTGCCAGATAATTAACAACTTGCCACAGAATCAGCATTTCTGAAGCTTCCCCACCCCTTAATTCAATCATTTGAAGAATGCTACAGGGTGCTTGCCTTCAGTCTTGGCTATCTCTCTCTACTCTTGCTCTTACCCCTTCCTTTGCAAACAGCCTGCAGACAACGTGGGTGGGAGGGGGAAGTGAGATTTAGGCTGGAGCAGATGAAAGATGAGGCAATCTGCTCCCTAATCCAGCCCCTCTCCTCCTGTTGTTCCCCCTTCTCTTATCCTAAAAGGGAACAGGAGGGGAGGGGTGAAGTTGGAATGGACAGAGAAAGCAGTCTGAATGTTTGACCTCTCAAAGATGATTTTGATATAATTCCTGGATGTAATGTTGTCTCTGTAGAAGAATTTCATCTTTATACAAAGATTCTTGCACCTGCATATGTTATCAACCATATACCAGCTACATAGATCAAGATGTGTTTTTGGAAGTCTGCAACTGCTGGTGTCTCACAGCTGGCAGAAAAGTCATTAATTTCAATTCATAGTTAAGTCTTGATGACTGGCACTACTGCTGACGGGTTTCAAACTTGTGTAAATTCAGCCCTTTTTTGTGTCTGTTTCCTTGTGCTCAATTGTAGTTCAAATTTCAAACTTATCCACAGTACGGCATTTGTGAGTATGTGGACATGCAGAGATTAATGCTAGTATTTTATAAACTGTATGGCAGGAGCTGCACAGTTTATAAAATAATGCATATTTCTGTTCTGAAAGCAAGCACATATATTTTAGTACATGCATATATTTCCAAGCAAACATTCCTGGAATATCATATGATGCCAGAGGTACTTCAGGCTAGAGTGGAGCCTGAATTTAAGTATTTTCGGCAACATGCATGGCAATGAGGTGCTAGTTAGGGAGCACCTTATCTAGCTCTCCGAGTTCCTATGTGAGCAATATTGGCTGGGGAATGATTGGATCACCAGATTGATCCACAATATGGAACTTCACATCCTATCTTCCATGAATCTGGATAGAGTGGCGTTTTGAAAAGAAGTGAGTAGTAGAGGAGCGGACCACATTATGGCAACCTTTGGAATGAGAAAGTTTGTTAAATTGCAGCTTTAAGGTTCGGTGTTATACAAAGACTTAAACCGGTTTCCTGGGCACCGCTCGTACTTGGAAAGAGAGGTATAAACAATGTTATGAATACGATTATGAAGCTCTGCCACACATCGTGGAGATTTGTTTGAGCATGGTAAAAGCATTACCGGCAGTTTATTCAAGGTGTAGATACGTGGGAAACATCGTCATATAAATTTAATGGCTGTGTGAGAAACATATGCATGGAGAGAAGAACTATTAAACATCGTGTTGAGTATTGATTGGGAGAAGAGTTGAAACCAGAGATTAAATTATGAAGTATGACCAGCAGAAGAATTTTATGTAATCATGTTTTAACAAGAACACAGTTGTACTAATTATACACAATTGACCCCGATTTGTAACGAATAGAGATTCCCTGAAGATGCCTGTTTGTACAGGCGAAATGAGAAATCTCGTCGGAGCAATTAGATATATGTTAACGGGGATATATTTGGATATATGTTAAATGGGTCCTTTTCTTGAATGTATAATATTATATATAATATATATGCATTGTAGAGATGTGAATCATTTTCCATATCGTCTTAATGATAGAAATCGTGTGGCAGGAGAAGAAAATCGTGTTTGGCACGATTATTTCGTTGAAAAATCGTTAAAAATCGTTTTTTCCGATTAGTGCGCACTAACTCGAGTTAGTGCGCACTAACTCAAAATGATACAAATAGACACTTTCCAGGTCACTGAAGGTCAGTTAGGAATGAATGTGTGTTCCTATTGGCTGGCAGCCCTCTTATCTATTGATGTTACCAAGGTTACCACTGAGGTGATGGTTGGGGGGATGGGAAATGGAACTGGAAACTCATGAACACCAGCAGAAAATGAAACAAAGTGTTCACACTTCCCAGGTCAGTAAAGGTCACTTAGGAATGAATATGTATTCCTATTGGCTGGCTGTGCTCTTATCTATTGATGTTACCAAGGTTACCACTGAGGTAATGGTTGGGGGGATGTGAAATGGAAACAGTTGGAAGCTTGACATGTGATGATCAGCACTCACGTGACTAGAACTTCTTTGTTTATTATTTTTGTTAGCAGACACGTGCATGTTGAATTTGCCAATCACTGTGCATTTTAGAAAGGTGGTCCTGGCTGGAACTGTACACAGTTCAAATATATGTAATTGATTGTTGGTAAGTGTATTTTTTAAGTAGCCACACTGGCACAAGTATGTTTACTTTTCCTCCTACTTAACTCACTAGCTCAGCTTTGTGAGAAGGGCTTCTCTGCTTGAGTGAGGGTCAGGCAGCTCCCCCCTGTCTGTGAAGCCAGCCTCTCACTAGTAATGCAGGGAGGGAGCTGTCTCAGACTTCACCATCCTCCCCCCCCCCCCCCCCTCACCCACACACCATTCACTAGCTGGGACATGGGGGAAGTCAGGAGTGAGGGTCAGGCAGCTCCCCCCTGTCTGTGAAGCCAGCCTCTCACTAGTAATGCAGGGAGGGAGCTGTCTCAGACTTCACCATCCTCCTCCCCCCCCCCCCTCACACCATTCACTAGCTGGGACATGGGGGAAGTCAGGAGTGAGGGTCAGGCAGCTCCCCCCTGTCTGTGAAGCCAGCCTCTCACTAGTAATGCAGGGAGGGAGCTGTCTCAGACTTCACCATCCTCCCCCCCCCCTCACCCACACACCATTCACTAGCTGGGACATGGGGGAAGTCAGGAGTGAGGGTCAGGCAGCTCCCCCCTGTCTGTGAAGCCAGCCTCTCACTAGTAATGCAGGGAGGGAGCTGTCTCAGACTTCACCATCCTCCTCCCCCCCCCCCCCCCAACCCACACACCATTCACTAGCTGGGACATGGGGGAAGTCAGGAGTGAGGGTCAGGCAGCTCCCCCCTGTCTGTGAAGCCAGCCTCTCACTAGTAATGTAGGGAGGGAGCTGTCTCAGACTTCACCATCCTCCCCCCCCCCCCTCACCCACACACCATTCACTAGCTGGGACATGGGGGAAGTCAGGAGTGAGGGTCAGGCAGCTCCCCCCTGTCTGTGAAGCCAGCCTCTCACTAGTAATGCAGGGAGGGAGCTGTCTCAGACTGGTATCAGGGTTAGGGCACTGTGTGCAGGAAGATCACAACACTCCTGGTATTAATAGGGATAGGGCACTGTAAGAGATGACTGTAGTAGATTGAATAAAGATCTGATGTTTCTGCTCTCCTCACACCAAACAAAAACAACACACAAGCAGAGAAGCCCTTCTTACAAAGCTGAGCTAGTGAGTTAAGTAGGAGGAAAAGTAAACATACTTGTGCCAGTGTGGCTACTTAAAAAATACACTTACCAACAATCAATTACATATATTTGAACTGTGTACAGTTCCAGCCAGGACCACCTTTCTAAAATGCACAGTGATTGGCAAATTCAACATGCACTAGCATTTCAGGTGCCTGCTAACAAAAATAATAAACAAACAAGTTCTAGTCACGTGAGTGCTGATCATTACATTACTTTTTTTGTCAAGCTTCCAACTGTTTCCATTTCACATCCCCCCAACCATTACCTCAGTGTTAGCCTTGGTAACATCAATAGATAAGAGCACAGCCAGCCAATAGGAATACATACATACATATTCATTCCTAAGTGACCTTTACTGACCTGGGAAGTGTGAACACTTTGTTTCATTTTCTGTTGGTGTTCGTTAGTTTCCAGTTCCATTTCCCATCCCCCCAACCATCACCTCAGTGGTAACCTTGGTAACATCAATAGATAAGAGGGCAGCCAGCCAATAGGAACACATATTCATTCCTAACTGACCTTCAGTGACCTGGAAAGTGTTTATTTGTATCATTTTCAGTTAGTGCGCACTAAATCGAGTTAGTGCGCACTAACGGGGAGTTAGTGCGCACTAACTCCCGTTAGTGCGCACTAACACGATTTAACGATTTTTAACGATAAATCGTTAGAATTTCTATTGTATCGTGTTCTATAACGATTTAAGACGATATTAACATTATCGGACGATAATTTTAATCGTTGAAAAACGATTCACATCCCTAATGCATTGTGGTTTTAGGAATGAATGGGATGTATGAGGTGTGAATGTGTGATCAATAATGTTAATTGATTAGATTTTAGGACTTATATTAAATGCATAAATGTTTCACACAAGTCTGCATGCTATATATGTATAAATTTTGCATACACAATAAAGTTATCTAATCATTAGGCTTTGGATTTTGCCTACTGTCCTCTGGCATAGTTACTTTGTTCATAAATTAGACAGAGGTTTTGCACGCAAGTAATGTACCTGTAGATATGAAATAGCTGCAGAGCAAGATCCAGATAAGAACATAAGAACATAAGAAATTGACATAATGGGTCAGATCAAGGGTCCATCAAGCCAAGCATCCTGTTTCCAACAGAGGCCAAACCAGGCTACAAGAACCTGGCAAGTATCCAAACACTAAGAAGATCCCATGCTACTGATGCCAGTAGTAGCAAAGACCATTCCCTAAGTCAATTTGATTAATGCCAGTTAATGGACTTCTCCAAGAACTTAGCCAAACCTTTTTTTGAACCCAGCTACACTAACTGCACTAACCACATCCTTTGGCAACAAATTCCAGAGCTTAATTGTGCATTGAGTGAAAATAATTTTCTCTGATTAGTTTTAAATGTGCTACTTGCTAACTTCATGGATTGTCCCTAGTCCTCCTCTTATCCAAAAGTGTAAATAACTGATTTAATCTACCCATTCTAGACCTCTCATGATTTTAAAGACCTCTATCATATCCCCCCTCAGCCATCTCTTCTCCAAGCTGAATAGCCCTAACCTCTTTAGCCTTTCCTCATAGGGGAGCTGTACCATCCCCTTTATCATTTTGGTCACCCTTCTCTGTACCTTCTTCAGTGTACCTATATCTTTTTTAAGATGCGGTGACCAGAACTATACACAGTACTCAAGGTGCAGTCTCACCATGGAGCGATACAGAGGCATAATGACTTTTTACGTTTTATTCACCATTCCTTTCCTAATAATTCCTAACATTCTGTTTGCTTTTTGGACTGCTGCAGCACATTGAGCTGTCAATTTCAATCTATTATCCACTATGATGCCTAGATCTTTTTCCTGGGTGGTAGCTCCTAATATGGAACCTAACATCGTGTTACTACTGCATGGGTTATTTTTCCCTGTATGCAACACTTTGCACTTGTCCACAGTAAATTTCATCTGCCATTTGGACGCCCAATCTTCCAGTCTCACAAGGTCCTCCTGCAATTTATCACAATCCACTTGTGATTTAACTACTCTGAATAATTTTGTATCATCTGCAAATCTGATAACCTCACTTGTTGTATTCCTTTCCAGATCATTTATAAATATATTGAAAAGCACCGGTCCAAGTACAGATCCCTGAAGCACTCCACTGTTTACCCTTTTCCACTGAGAAAATTGGCCATTTAATCCTACTCTCTGTTTCCTGTCTTTTAACCAGTTTGTAATCCATGAAAGGACATCACCTCCTATCCCTTGACTTTTTAGTTTTCTTAGAATCCTCTCATGAGGGACTTAGTCAAAAGCCTTCTGGAAATCCACATCTGGAAACAGGTATCTCACTGGCAGGAACAACATTAATGAAGTGGATCTCAATCAAATTTCCCAGATCTCAATGGGCAAATGTACTATTATGGAAAGAATCAGGGACCCAATCATCATATACCTCTATCAGACAACTGGAAAAACCAGGTAGAAGCGGAAACACTGGCTGTAGTTCAGTGGATGACAAATTACAATTTTGTTCTCTCAGTGAACCTGCATGGAAGAGCTGTGGTGGCAAATTATCCATATGATAAAGCTCGGATGAGAAGTGCCCTTCGCATTACTTACAGTGCCATGTCAGATGAGCTGTTTAAAAAGGGTTGCTGTATCCATAGGACACTGTGATGGACACCTACACTAAGGATGTTTTTCAATAAAAAGTTTGACTAACAGGCACAGAATGGGGATATGTCTTTTTCAGATATGGCCTGGTGTTCATGATGACATGGTATCACCCTGCAGTCAAATGTTGTCAATTACAATACCCCTGACTCTGCTTTGTCCACCATGTGCCTCTTTCTTCCCCATGCCTACTTTCCCCTTGGTTCGAGTTCCAATCTCTGCCTCTCCCTCCTGGGTTTTTCTTGCATATGCCCCACCCTATTAGATTTTGAAATGTTCTAATGCATTATATTTCTACTTAAATGTGAACTGTTGTAACCTTTCACATAAGTGTTGGAGCATGTCAGAGAAAACGCATTATGTCATTTGTGAAAAGCTGAAGGGTTCAAGAGTTCACATTTAGAAATATCAACTGTGGCACTCGGCACTGAGGGAGGTGAGGCTGGAGAAGGATTACCTGTCATTCAGAAAAAAGGTAAAAACATGGCTTTTCAGGCAGTAATGAGTCTTTAGTTGGATCAAGGGTGTAGTAGGAAGTAGTTGAAAGATGGCTTATAGGCAGAGGTTTGTCAGTAATTGGTCAGTTATATATTTTAGGGTATGGGAGAATAGTGGGAGGGTGGCATCATATATGTGTTGAGGGAGGTTGGGGTTATGGGTTTTAATAGTTTTTAAATGTTGAAATTGCTTGTATGTTTTTACCGGTTGTGAACCACCATGATCTGCTTTATAAGTTTGGTATGTGCGGGACATAAACATTAAATGAAACAAAAATTCTTTCTCTACCCACTTTATAAACATATCTACATATATTTTATGCATGAAATAATGGTGACACTGCACTAATAAACACCCAGGATTAAACAAGAAGGCAGGTTTTTTTTTTCTTTTTATAAAGTAATGGCATATACCATTTTGAAAATATTTACTTGCACACATACTTGGAATCATCAGTTCATCAGTACTTCCACCAGGCCATCCACTCCTTCTCCAGCTCTCCTAGATCCTCTAGCACTTCACTCTCATCCCCCATCAGTTCACCCAGACCTCTTACTGAAAACGCTGCAGACTGCAGTCAAATTCAATTTGACTTCCATGAGTCAATTAGCAGGTGTAAAATTATACAAATACATTTGGTTATGCATAGATGGGTCTTACAAAATAGCAACTACTCTGCGTACCTCTGAGCCCTGCCCCACAATGCCCCTAGACTGCCCCCCCCCCCCACCGGTAAAATGTACATGCAAAACCAAAAATACACGCATACTCTTGACAATTATAAAATAGAATATACATGCATACCTGCTACTTAAGTGCATATATGCTATTTTTATGCATGGAGCCCTTTTGAAAATTCACCTTTATATGTGCCCAAATCTTTCTGTGTAATTAATACCAAAACAAACTACTGATGTTGAGAGCATTTTTGGCATATATAAGATCTTATGCTCAAAAAGATGACAAAACTTTCTCAAGAAATATAAAAAGGATTGGTGCACTATTTCAATTCAATATAAAAGTGACATTTCCACACATATGAGTTGGTAACTTAATGTCTTAACTTAATAAATTGTTGATTTCTGCACTTGGTACATTTGTATTTGTATATAATTTAAATATTGTTTAAAAGCAAGCAATGGCAATGGTTTTCAATGAAGAATAGACTTCTTTTTTTTTTTTGCATAGTCAGAGGAGTGAATTTGTATACGAGATTATGCAAATTTGCTCATAATTGTGAAAAATCTGCAACAGAATATTCTAACTCTTCCTGCAGAACTTTGAAAAAATCTGCTGCAGGAAATCGGGGGCTCTGGAATTATGGCTACAGACAGTGGCAGGAATATGACCAGGGAAGTGAGTGATGAGGGCTTCCAGAGATCTGATGTTTTGCACACTTGCTGCAAATGGCAGTAAGGAACTCCCTGGGGCTAGGAGCCAAGGAAGGAAGCAGCTTTTTCTTGTGGGTACTTATAGAGAGCTGCAGGAAAAGAGCAGGGCATTTTAACCAGAACATGAAGGGTGGGCAGCAGCTCCATAATAAGGAGGGAGTGGTCACTTCACATGTGCACAAGCTTATATATTCAAGATATAAGCACCAGATGGAATTTCACTTACCTGATGATACAATTGATAAGAGGAGCAATGGACTTCATAATTTGTCTGTGGACACTGAGATCAGTGTGCTCATCCATTGAGGCATCAGGCAATCCAGGTCCTGAAGCCCACCAAGGATGCCATGGCGGATCTGAGTTCAACTACAGCCACCCTGGGCAAAATCATCTTCATAAGCAATATTCTGGAGGAAATGTTTTTTTAAGATTTCCAGCAGGAACAGAGACTGGCACCAAAAGTGTTGGTGCTTATGGACTCTTTGCAGCTTCAACTTCAAAATTGGCTCATACCTTTCACCTGGCTGGATAGTTACATGCTGGCCACCTATGAGTGAAAGGAAGAAGTATAGCCCTACAGTCCAACAATCCGACTTACTGGAAAGAGAAGTGGGTGGCTAGGGTTCAAGAATAGGAGTGCAAGATGGATAGGTCTGGTGGTGGTGCAGTGGAGAAAACAGTAGGCTCCCTATGCAGTACTGCCAGCATCAGAATCAGCCTGAAATCTACCACTTTCTCCCCCAGCTATACTGCCTACCCCCCACCATCCCCACCTATGGCCACCACATAATGGACTCTACCTCCATAGGCCTAGCTTAACTGGTTGGCAACAGAAATCAGTATCCTTCCCTGCTCCCGCAAAGAAAACCCCCGCACAAATTGCACCCATGCGGTAACTTGGAGGGCCCATTGTGGACATAAAAAACAGAAACATTGGCATATCAGATGCACAAGGCTGTGATCTGGAAGTTCTCAGCAAAGTTGCCCAGCATTTCTTTGCCAGCGTAAATGTTGAGAAGTCATTCGCAATGACAGGGGACCTCACATCATGAGCTCACATCATTTATGGTTGGCATAAGAGTTGGTGAAAAGGTTGGTATTCCTTAAGATTAACCTCCCCCTGCTGAGTTTCCCTGAAATTTTGTCTGAGTGGCAGGAGAAGTGAGTGGACAGCTGCATAGAAACAATGCCCACACTTTTTGGACTCATTGCCTTGCCTCCATGGTTGCTACCACTGCCCAGCCTGCTCCTCAAGCCCTGTCTCTCTTCTAGTTCAGCACTTTGCTGTGTTCTTGCCAGTTGCTACTTTTTCTGCTTCTGCCCAACCTTCTCCTCCTGCCCTGTCACTCTCCTGGTTTTGTTGGGGATGCTTTGTGATGCTTTGTGATGTTAAAGCTTTGCTGCTCATGCTGCCTGCCAACCAACCTCCTCCTCATGCCTTGTCGTTCTTCTGTTTCAGTACCTTGCTGTGTTGTTGAGTCACTGTTACTGCACAACCTGCTTCTCCTGCCCTGCCTCTCTTCTGGTTATAGTGGGGTGGCCCCCTCTAAAGAACATAAAAAATGAGAAAAACTGTCTTCTTTCCTGTCTCTCTTTGGATGTCTTGAATCTTGGAGCCTTATAGCTCATGGTGCCCACCACCCAGCCTGCTCCTCCTGCCCTGCCTCTCTCGTGATGCAGTGCCTTGTTGTATTGATGCTGTTTGTCTGGGAGGTCAACTGGACCTAGTATCCGGTCGGCCAAGATAATAAGGTGCCAGGCTCACAATGGGAGCAGGCCCCTTTTGGGCAGCAAGATATGACTTAGGTGGGGGGTGTGGTGGGGTGGAAAAGGAGGATTGTAAGTGAGCAGACAGTTTGCTAGGCAAGGGTTAAAGAGGAGGAGGGGGATGAGGTGGGGGGATGATGCAGCAGTGGTCAGGATGTGCTGGCTGTCTTGTCAGCTGTTATTATAATTTAAGGTGCTGGCTTGGTGCTATTAGCTCCATGGCTTGGCACATAGGATGCAAGGGGAGGAATTGAGCTGGGAGATGCTAGCAGCGTCACTTGCTGGCATCTCCTCAGCTGCATGGTCGCTTCCCTCCCAACTGCCCTTATTATATGTCTTTGTTAGGGGTATGTATTGTAGGGATGTGAATCGTTTTAGGACGATTAAAATTATCGTCCGATAATTTTAATATCGTCTTAAACCGTTATGGAACACAATACAATACAGATTCTAACGATTTATCGTTATAAATCGTTAGAATCGTGAGCCGGCACACTAAAACCCCCTAAAACCCACCCCCGACCCTTTAAATTAAATCCCCCACCCTCCCGAACCCCCCCCAAATAACTTAAATAACCTGCGGGTCCAGCGGCGGTCCGGAACGGCAGCGGTCCGGAACGGGCTCCTGCTCTGAATCTTGTCGTCTTCAGCCGGCGCCATTTTCCAAAATGGCACCGAAAAATGGCGGCGGCCATAGACGAAAAAGATTGGACGGCAGGAGGTCCTTCCGGACCCCCGCTGGACTTTTGGCAAGTCTCGTGGGGGTCAGGAGGCCCCCCACAAGCTGGCCAAAAGTTCCTGGAGGTCCAGCGGGGGTCAGGGAGCGATTTCCCGCCGCGAATCGTTTTCGTACGGAAAATGGCGCCGGCAGGAGATCGACTGCAGGAGGTCGTTCAGCGAGGGTTCCGGCGCCTCGCTGAACGACCTCCTGCAGTCGATCTCCTGCCGGCGCCATTTTCCGTACGAAAACGATTCGCGGCGGGAAATCGCTCCCTGACCCCCGCTGGACCTCCAGGAACTTTTGGCCAGCTTGTGGGGGGCCTCCTGACCCCCACGAGACTTGCCAAAAGTCCAGCGGGGGTCCGGAGGACCTCCTGCCGTCCAATCTTTTTCGTCTATGGCCGCCGCCATTTTTCGGCGCCATTTTGGAAAATGGCGCCGGCTGAAGACGACAAGATTCAGAGCAGGAGCCCGTTCCGGACCGCTGCCGTTCCGGACCGCCGCTGGACCCGCAGGTTATTTAAGTTATTTGGGGGGGGTTCGGGAGGGTGGGGGATTTAATTTAAAGGGTCGGGGGTGGGTTTTAGGGGGTTTTAATGTGCCGGTTTTTCGATTTTTCGATTTTTCGATTTTTAACGATTTTTCACGATTTTTCACGATATTTTAGCCCCCCAAACGGCAACAATACGATTCCCTCCCCCTCCCAGCCGAAATCGATCGTTAAGACGATCGAGGACACGATTCACATCCCTAATGTATTGTCACAGCTGGTGGGAGGGGAGTGTTTGATGAGGCGGATTGCCCGAGCCAATTTGGTTCATATGTACTATTGTTAAGTTACGTTCCTGCTGAAACACTGCCTTGTTGACAACTGGGGGTAGTTGTCGGACAAGGACCCCTTGTTGGGAGGTGGCGGGGATCCTCTGAACTGGCTCCTTGCTGGGAGGTGGCGGGGGTCATAAACTGAGCAAGGCTTTGGAACATGCTAGCCAGGTGGCTAGGGATGATCATCTTGCTGGGAGGTGGCGGATGACTGGTGTGTGTTACACAATGTTAATGTTATAATGTTGCTGCATATGGCTCGGGCATCTTCAATGTAATTGATTAAAGCTGCAGCACTTGTTAATTCCAATATGTCTTCTGTGGATCATTAATTATGTAAAGGGGCAGATGCGAAAGTATGAATGTCCTGGCTGCCTATATTATAGCTTCCTTACACTTATAGATAAGTATTAACATAAACAATTACCAAATTTATATATGTGCCTTTCTGTAAACCACTGTGATGGTATATAACTTATCGACGGTATAGAAAAGATATTAAACAAATAAATAAATAAATATTCTTTTCCTTGGAATGTTGATACCACTCCTCTTGCTCTGCCACACTTCACTCAACATCTGGGGTTGTCTCTTTTCTTGTTGCCTCAATTTTCTCTCTGTGCCTGGGAGTCTTGATACAACTCCTTTTGATGTTTTACCATTTACTCTAAGCCTTGGGATGTTGACACCACTCTTCTTGCTGTTTTACCCTAACTTTATGCCTTAGGATGTTCTCAACACTATTTACGATGCTTTGACCTGTTGCGGTCTCGGTCGCCACGGTGGCGCCCGAGACCTTACCTTCTTCCCGGGTCCCGGGGAGCTGCCGCGTTCCGCGGCCTCAGGACCTCGGCCGCCGCTTCCCCCAGCCGTTTCGGTCCTCCGCGGGCCTGCAGGGCCTTCGGGTGCCATGCGCCAGCTCCCACGCTGCCGCTGGCGTGCTCTCGCGGCCAGCCCCGCCCCCAGGCGCGCGCGCGCGGCTGACCTCCGGTTTTAAAGGGACCAGCGCGGGAAAACCCGGCTCCTCCCTTCTTTGACGTCAGACGCTGCAGGGCTATTTAAGCCCTGCAGTTCCTTCTCTTCTTTGCCTTGCAACGAGGTTCACTACTTCCGGTAGTTCTAAGTTGCGTTCCTGGATTGCCTGTTACCTGCCTGACTCCGCTCTGCCTGACTCCGCTTGCCTGCTACCTGCCTTGACCACGGTTTGCCTGACTCCGCTTGCCTGTTTCCTGCCTTGACTCCGGTTCGTAGTTTTGACCCTGCTTCTTCAGCCTGCCCTGACCTCGGTTCGTGACCCCGACTTCTGCTCGCTCGCTGCCTGCCCAGACTCCGGTCCGGATTCCACTCCTGGGTTTCTTCGTTCTCGCCTAAGTCCCAGCGGTCCGGGTCCCTACGGGCTCCTCCTGGGGGGACCTCGGGCTTCCAGGGCGAAGTCTCCTAAGTCCTAGCAACCCGGGCTCCCACAGCTCCTCTGGAGGAGTCTCGGGTTTCCAGGTGAAGATCCTATTGCCCAGTGGGAGTTCTGCCTACCGACTGTTCCCTCGGGCCAGTCGGCCCAAGGATCCACATCCGGATTGTCTCCAGCACAACATTGACCCTCTCATATTGCCTTGGGCTGTTTCCTCCACTCTTTTTGTCTTGGAGTGCTGTTCCCTTTGCTGATGTCTGCTTACAAGTTTCATTAAACTTAGAAAACACCAATGCTAGAGTCCACACTAGGATGCATTGCTTCCCCCATAAACTTTACTGAAAATGAATGAAACAAGATAACAAATGAATCAAATGAACCTGTGCACTGAAATGAACAAAACAAATAAAAAATGGCAATCAAATGAATTAACAAACTAAATCAAAAACATTTTTGTTGCACACCCCTAATGACTTGTATTAGCACTAACATTCTGCCTTGCTATGAACAATTGAAAAAATCTTGAAAATGTGATGACAGTGTACCTTGAAAAGATGTAATAAACCTATACCATTGGGAAGATGGTGGTTGTGATTTGTGTTCCAAGGAGAAATAGCTAGTGCCAGTTTTCAAGAATCCCAATCAATGGCTTATCTAAAGATGGTATCATATTTTACTAATAAGCAAAGTTTTCACAAATTGATAGTAATGTGCTTGATAACTTGGACCTAATTTCTAAATATGCTTTGTGCATTTGCATACATGCAGATGAGGTTCCCATTATACAATGAGATGCAAATTAATACTAGGGACATGCTTTATTTGCAATGAAAAAAGACATTTTTACACAATTTCCCCTCTTCCCACAACCTCTCATGCCTTTCCCCAGTACCCCCAGCCTCCTCCCCTGGACCCTTTTACCCCATGAAATCTTTTAAATCCATCTAAATCTTCACAGAACAGGAGTGATTTCCAGTAGTTGCTACTCCACCACTGCTATATTTCAAATGGCATTGGAAGTCTGAGGCCTGTGCCATTATTATATTCTTCCATTCAAAATGGCAATGACCTCATTCTGGTTGGTACTATTTTGTATGGAAGAAGTAATCATGGCACTGACTTCAAAATGCCAGTGCCATTTGAACTAGCAATAGTGACTGTGTAGGAGTAACTGAGGATTACTTCTCTCCTGTGAATATTTAAACAGATGTTAAAGACTTCATGGGGTAAGAGGGTCCAGGAGGCTGGGAGCATTGGAGAAGGGTCAGAATTTTTTTTTCTTTTTGTGGGGAACCAGACTTTTTTTTTTTTTGTTTTATTTTGTTTTTCATGTCTTTTTTTAATTTGGATTTTTGTTTATTTTTATTGCATTTCAAATAATCAAAATAAAACAAAACAAAAAATGAAAGCAAAACAATGTGCACACCCCCAGTTAATACCTAATATTCTGCAACACTGTGTGGTTGATGAATTGTCCTGATTTATTTGAATGTGAGAGCTAAACTGGCTTTATTTACATCAGATTATAAACCCTATGAATCGTTTCTAGTCAGTGCATTTTGACTACTATTAACACCTTCATCTTGAAAAAAAGGCTTAAGATCTATCAGAAAATTCATAGCAAGGTCCTATTTCAAGTTTGTGTTTTCCATGTCATTTTTGTCTTCCAAGTCTTATGAATTTCTTAAAATCCTTTTATAAAACTCCTGTTCCTATAAGTGGATTAGTCTTACAATGTAATTATGAACAAGGGAAAACTGGGACCTTGGAAATATATTCTTTGAAATCTTACATTTTAAGGTTGGAGGTATTGTAACTCAAATCTCTATTAACTTTTACCCATTTGAGAAAAAGAGAGAAACTATGGTCTTATTTTGAAAAATGTTAACATTTTATTTAGTGCTTCTTTAAAATTGTGATTGCCTTCCATACCAAATACTCAGTTTCAAAATCAGACGGCTGATGAAGTAGTCACTGTGTTTTCTCCCTCACAACTTTTCTGGGCGCCCACCTCACTACTATATATAGGCTTCTAATCTTGGATGGCTTGTTTTGATTTATTCAATAAATACCTTTAAATTACTATTAAGCACAATGTGGCAAATGTCTCCCAACTTCTCTGTGTTGGTGATCAAAGTGTAGTTCTCTGCTAAAGTAAATTTAGAAGGTCCAACTAGAAAAAAAAAAAGCCATGCTTAGTTATAAATCCTCTAGTAATGAATACAATTACAAAAGTACTAGTATTAGGATGTATTTGTCTTGAAATATTTTGGCTTGTAGTCCTTTTTGTCAGAGTAAACTTTTTCATCCATAAACTAATTGGAAGCTCGATGCTAAATCCAGATATCACACTGTAGAAGTGCAGAAGTTAACTACGAATCTATGCCTCTTGAGGCCTATCATTCTCATTCACTATAAAAAAAAATCCCCCAATTTTAAGCAACTACGTCACATACACAACTAGAAAGCGAAACATAAAGTAAATAACGACCCATGTGATTGTTCCGCTGAAATGACTTTTTGGCGGTTGGCTGGAATAAATAAACTATTTTCAGAAGTCTCTGTAGCATTTCTCATTGAAATGATTGCAATAAACCGTTCCTAATAGGAAACAAACTTTAAATGAGCGTTTAAATCATATTTAAAACCGATGTATCATGCATGCAGTTGGATTTTTTTTTCACGTTACATTCTTCATTAAAGCAATCACTGTTAAATCAGAGGGACATAAAGCAACAAAGGATTTATCCCTTCATTAAACTGATGATCCAGAGATGAAGCCAATTAACATTATGAGTCTGGTGGACATCAAGTGTAAAGAGGTTACAGAAAATGAAACGCAGTCACCTTGGTCTTTAGATAGAGAAAGTAGACTTTTTGCATTATAAATTATAAGAGTGTCCAAGCGGGACAAATCGTCACATTTTGCTAATTGGAAAATACATTTTATTGCCGATGAGTAAAGGCAAAATAACCTTTTAGTTACTAGCCTTTAGTGGCCGGGAAACAGAAGAGAACTTGAAGTAGAGGATGCTTCAGGGTCTGTAACAGATGAAATACTTCAAGCAGAAGAGGATGTCTGCTGCCTTTGCTTCTTGCATTTATTTTTTAAAAACCCACAAAAAATCTTTCACTGTATTCTCAGCGAAACAAAGGTGTTTTTCAAATATGTACTGGGGACAAAAAATGTAGCCAATATTAGATGATCTAGGATTTGATCAGAAGTTGAAACATGATTGTCCAGTATTTTTCCAGGTTGTGTAATATTTTCTTTAGATTTCTAATGGATATTATAATTCAGAATTGTTGCGCCTTTATTATTTTGGTAATAATAATAATAATAAAAACCCCTGATGACTTCGTTGTTAGGTTTTAGGCCATAATACAGTACACCAAGTTTTTCTTAGCAATTTTTGTAATGATTTATCCCAGCATAATAGATCAGGTACAATGCAATGGTATACATCGGAATGTAGAAAATAAGGATACAGTATCCTAATAATCATGGAACTAAGAATAATCAAATTATCTGCGTCTCCGAACTCCTCTCTGCTACTTAAAGCACTGTCCAAGGTGCTGAAACAAACTATTCGTCATATTGACTTCCGTGACAGAAAACACTCTGCTCACTGCTCAGATAACATTCATTTGCGTCAGACACGCTTTCGCCTTTAAAATTAAACTTTTAAAAATAAAATATTTAAAAAACCCATATTGCTTTGTTATTTTTTCCATTGTATTTTTGTCCAATACCCTTTCAGTGCTTGAAGAAAATCCACCACGATGCAATTATGAGTGAAAATCTAATAATAACCACATCATTTATTAACATCAACAACAACAGACTTGGAGCACTTACCCTTGCTCCATGTATTCTCAACAACTCTCAACAACTCTGAAGCCGGAATCTGCTGAAGTGACATCCTTTAAAGTGTGTGTGTGTGTGTGTGTGTGTGTGAGAGAGAGAGAGAGAGAGAGAGAGAGAGAGTGAGAGAGTGTGTGTGAGAGAGAGAGAGATATTATTCTAATAAGTGCTAACTCTGATAGCCATAAGGATGCTATTATTATTTTATTAGGATTCATGATAAAATGTTCCTTTTTTTTTTTCTTTGTCATTTAGTCTTCAATTCGATGTCTGCCACGATGAAAGCTTTCCCGTCTCATGAAAGGTTTATCTATGGTAAAGATAGACTTAGTCTTTGATGTTAAGCATCTTGGAAAGACTCAATAAGGAGGAAAGTATTGCATACGGAGAACTCTGGATCCAATTATTCCAGTAGTTGTCTCAGTTTGGACCCAGATGCACATTATCCATTCCTAATACTATTACCCAAATCCTAATCAGCCTGCATTTCAAGTTATAAAGAAAGAGTGACTTCCAAAACTTTAACGCTATATTATGTTGTAGTAGGCTTTTTAAACGATTTTTTTTCTAATAAAATTGTGGATATGTTGTATAGGTAGCAAATTCAATCCACTCAAGATAATTTATGTGAATATTAATTAATTTAACTGAATAAATAAGTTATATAAATTTTAATTTAAAGTACACCTACCCCAGATGATATTTTGAGTCTTTTCACTAATAGGATAACATAAGTGGAATGAATACTAAGAAAACCTTCCTTTGACGAGATGAATAATGTCCTACTGGTTATTTTTGGTGATGCAGGCGACAGTTCTGAGAAGAAACCAGGTTTTGGTCCCATACCTCTCTCTGCTCAGAACATTGTAATGTTTATAAAATATTCAATCTGTGTAGTCTGTCCAAGAAGCAATCGTCC
This sequence comes from Rhinatrema bivittatum, assembly GCF_901001135.1. NCBI lineage: Eukaryota > Metazoa > Chordata > Amphibia > Gymnophiona > Rhinatrematidae > Rhinatrema > Rhinatrema bivittatum. Next base: position 185,023,993 of record NC_042621.1, read on the forward strand.
CAAAAATAAAAGAACAGTCTAGACAAAACACAGACACCAGAATTTAGCAACAGTTGTCTGACTTGCATCTTCTGATGCATCTTGAGTGGGTCATAATACTAACTTTATTTTCAGTGGTGCATAAATTAATTACACGCATTTAATAACCAAAATATCATTAGATTCCCCCTTTAATATCATAAAGGCTTTACGCCAGGGAAGCACTTAATAGTGCAGGGGGCCATAACAGGCTATTATCCTTGTGTAATGCTATTACAGAACCAATTATGCGCCATTATACTGGCTTCTCTCTCTCTCTCTCTCTCTCTCTCTCTCTCTCTCTCTCTCTTTCTCTCCCCCTCCCCCTTTTCAGTTTTTGTGATTTGATCCAATCCTTTGATCCTTTGCCTCTGACTTGAAATGTTCATGCCTGATACCTTATATTTTAATTTTCCAAAGGCAGGATACCGATCGTCTTCTTCCCTCCCTCCCTCCCTCCCTCCCCCTTCTCTCTCTCGCTCTCTCTCTCTTATTCTCTCCTCTTCTCTCTGAGTCTCAGATGCATTTTAAAAAGTAATTGCAAGGGTCCCGCTGCATATTATTTACCGACGAAAGAGAGCATAAATCCAGAGACCCCTTGCTGGGAAGAAAATCAAACTTGGTTTGTATCATCGCTTTGAAAGTGAAGCCCTGTGTAAAGTGGCCCCCAAAAAACTCATCGACATGGGCAATTAACAGGCTCATTGTCTCTTGCAATCCCGAAGCCGTGATCATTAGGACACCCTGTCCAATCTTTTCCATAAATAAGGTGACTATCCAAGGAATGGATACACTTAGAATCTGGGGATTTCACCGAGGCACAGTTTGTAAATCTGTGTATGTATGTATGTAAGCATGCATGTATATATCTATATATCTATATCTATCTATGTATCTATATCTATCTATCTATATATATATATAATTCGTGATGTTTGCTGAGAAATGACGTTTTAAACCACGTGGGTCATTTGTAGTGCCCAGTAGACCTATCCAAGTTACTCACTGTAGACAGCGCTGGAAGTAATCAGATTAAGGCCAATTATGCGTGAGATTATAAAGGCAAGTGCTGAGAGGCAGAGCAGGCTGTAGATAGATACGGAGACATCTGGCCACTTCAGAACTGAGAGTCCTTCTGTGGAAGTGAGTGTAGCTACGGGGCTCGGAGCAGCGCTTTCCAGTTTGAAGCTCATCTGTAATTTGTGACTTTGCTTCCATTTCTTTTCGGTATGCATTGCTTCCATTTTCACTGTTTCTTGAATCTTAATTTATCACGAGGAATTTATTGTTAAAAAGCTTGCCAGTACCAATGAAAACGAAATGTATAAATATCGTACTCTTCTATATGGTGTTTGATATTGTGTAATAAAACAAAGATGGCTATTAGAGTTTATAAGTATTTAAGCAAATTAGCTTAGAATGTTTTGAAAAGAATATTTATGTCTGTATTTATCATTAATCAGTTCATTAAAACATCTATTTATAATTACTTATCCATGTAATTATCTACCCATATATTATCATTTATCTGTATAGCTATCTACTACAGGGGAAGAAGGTGCATGCTGAAACTTTGTGAGTTTAATGTGGGAGCTCTGAATTATTAGTTGCTATCATTTTATTTCCTTTATCCAGACTGATTTATGGGTTGTTTACATTTTTATGAAAATTAAAAGTTTGTGGATTCCTATCATAATAGGCTATTATGTTTCAGTTTCACCTATGTAATCTGATCTTTCTCATTCTGTCTCCATCAAACCATCTCGTTATTTGTTGCAGAATGCAAAATGAAAAGATAGCTACTAGCAGAAAATATTTTGCATATTAGCTGGTACAAGCGCAAAATATGTGATCTTTTCACATAATTTGTAATATAATTTATCCTTAGCAGTAACAAAATTTCAGCACTAATGTAACACTATCTATATCTATCTATATATTATTTTGTTCCAGCTTATGCTTTATATTATACTATAAAGTTGATAGAATACAAGTTTCTCTCTTGTTCTTTTGTTAGTGTGTGTACTTAATGTATATAATACATATATAAATACATATCATATCTTTATCACTACCTTAATGTTTATCTGTAGCTACATCATGTTTATAAACATTTGATTGTGGAGAACAGCAACCAGAGTTCCACACCACAGAGTTATTGACTTACTTTACCTTTCCGATTCAAACATTTCCAGATAATTGTTTATTTAGTGTGCCAAACTTTGTTCTGGCAAAGCATTAATGCTGTCAGGCATGCTAATTAAATAGAAAGTATATTTAAGCGTACAATGTCTTCTTTTAATTCGGTTACACGTCTACCTGTAATTACTATTTATTTTGCAGAAGTGAAAACCGGAAGCTATTAACAGTGAAGTTTGCAATGTTTTATTTCCACTGTCCGCCTCAATTAGAAGGTGAGTGTTGTCAGAGCAGCTTGTGCATGCACAGAATCTAGCGTTTAACTGTGTTACCTCGGGTTTTCTGCTATGACAATCATAAAGGCTTATTTTGAATTAAAAAATGTAAATTACCTCAGTGTATTGGTTCTTGAACCTAAATTTATTTTAAAAAAAATAAGGTTTGAAGACCTCCTGTTCTTCAGTGTTTCCTCCCCCTCACCATGCAGGACCCGTTTTTAATTTGATTTTGGTTGGGAATATCTTTTTTTTTTTCCCCCCAGTACCATTTTGCCACCTGCCTCCCTTCTGCGGATAGATCTCCTAGTTCTGCCTGGGGGGATGGAAAAAAAAAAGGCTTTTTTCCCCAGCACAGATGTTTGGTGTCATGCCTCTAATCGACACTTTCAAACGTGGTCATGCTCCTCCCTTAAGCCAAACGGTCTGCATCAATCTTTAATGTTGTTTTACAAACATCCTGTAAAATGATGAAAAGATGTTTTAAAAGCTTTACAGAATTAGCCATGGCAAATAGCACTTTCCAGCATCAATATTCCCAACTGAAACCTGATGGGACTCGGGGATACAGATGGTGGGTTTTGTCAAAAAGAAAAATAAATACCACTTATGTTTCCTTTTCAAATAAAATCTATCATGGTGACTATATAATAAATTCGTCCTAGAAATTAAAAATATGACCAGACATTTCGTCATTTTCACTTTGTCTCCAACTTTTTTTTTTTTAAATCTTGTGTTAGAATTTTAACTCTACATAATAAAATAATTCCTGTAGCCGGGTTCATTTAGAAAAAACAACCCCAGATATATATAGTAAGCAAGCTAAACAAACAGGCAGAATTCTCTAAGTTGGGAATACAAACAATTTCTAACTGAAGATTGCATTTACCTTCTTGCCCCTGATTTTTAACTGTAGATTTCCAAGGAAACCGGACCTTATTTTTTTAACAAGCCCTTTTGAGATCTCCTCCTCTATGCCATTTGTCAAGAAATCGCTCTTGGTGGCATTTTATTCTTTAGACTTAACACGTCAGAGCAGTTTGCCAATCTTTCTCAATTGCTTTTTTGGTTCTAGTGAATTTATTTGTGTTCAAGCTAAGTAATATATATCTTCTGAAAATACTGTGCTGTAGCTGAAGTTAATCTTATTTGGTTCTGAATCAAAACAACAGAAGGATTCAAGTTGTAGGTCGCTATTTATATTGATATAAAAAATATTGTTTTCATTGCAATTAAAGGGCCTTGCCACCCGACATATATTTTAGTAATTAAACAAAAAAAAAATCAAGAGAAGAGCGGGTGCTAAGGGAGCCATACAACTTTTCTTTGCAAAAAGGATTGGTATAGTACAAGTAACGCAGGCCGGCTTTGCTTAAGTTTTCTTCATAGCCACAAAGGCAACAAAGCCCATGACCGTAATAAACTGGACCTGTAACACTCTTCCTTTGGCCTTGTTACACCAGGAAGCTTGCATTCTTGCAAGGCCTTCTTCTTTCCGAGGACAGGAGTTTTGGGAAATGTCCTTAAAGCAGTAGCGACGCGAGTGGGATGTCCTGGTTATATTTCATGGCTGTGCATTTCTCTCTGCTTTGTTTCCAGTAGGCACAGCCCCCTTTGGTAGTCATTCCGCGGGAGATTTTGATGATGGATTTCTCCGCAGAAAACAGCGCAGGAACAGGACAACCTTCACTCTTCAGCAGGTATGCCTAGTAAATCCATGCTGCGCGTTGTAGATCAACTCCTCTAACTCTTCCCATTATTTAAGGGGGGGGGGGGGAGGGGGAGAACGAAATCACATTGGGTTGCATAACTGCTGCATGCAATACGATCTAACATTTGACCAGAATCAATTGCGGAAAATGTTGGTCTGTTTTACTGCTAATTCGAAAGCTAAATCCTTAAAACTTTTCTCATAAAAGTTCAAAAACTTTTTTTTTTCTTGAGAAAACATTAAACGCTGTTAGATTTCACTTATTTTATCAAAGCATCCCAGCAACCAAAAAGAAAGGTAATATTTGAAGTCTTTTATACACACACTCCTTTTAACAGCTGGAAGCGCTGGAAGCAGTGTTTGCTCAGACCCACTACCCAGATGTCTTTACCAGAGAAGAGCTAGCCATGAAAATCAACCTCACAGAAGCCAGAGTGCAGGTAAATATTGTTCTGAATTATTTAAATATTTGATATTAAAACTGGCAAACTTTTTTGACATCATGACTGCAGAGTGCACATTTGGCCAGAGAACGCAAATGAAGACTATCTGTCAATTTCATGATGCACTTTAATAACATCAACATAATGTGGAATATTAGATTAGGTTGATTAATCGGTCATTCATAATTAACTAGTGATAATGTTCTACACTAATTTGTCCGCGTCTCTAAGGTACTAAATTACATCAATGCACATCCATTTCCTTGCTTTGGAAAAAGAGCTGAGCTACGCCGCTCCAGTGCTGCTTTGACCCTTCTGTACAGTGCAGAGATTGGGCGGATAAAAAAACTCTGGGTGGAGAACCGAGATTTTAAGAGGGCTCCAGCTTTTCAGAACTTGCAGAAATCAGCTCTTGTGAACTCATCCTTGCGTCTTCCTCCTCCTCAGACCCTCTCAATCAGAACAATGAACTCAATGACAAAAAATCCTTGATAAGGAGAAGACCCAGAGAGATAACCGTAGTGCTTTACGGTTTGGGGTTACTGTGCTTGATGTACCGCAAGCTTAGTGATTTCCTCCTCTTTTTAAATTAGCCATGGTGAATTTGGCATATCTACAGTGGGAGATAAGGTTATATGGAAAAACTGAGTTCTGTGTTTCAGGATTAATGTTTGTTTAACATTTCTTTGAGAACAATGATGTAGATTTTTTTTTAAATTTCCGTGCTTACCCCGTGCTTCTCTCTCTCTCTCTCTCTCTCTCTCTTTCTGTGTGTGTGTGTGTGTGTTTGGGTCCTAATTGTAAGAAATATAATAGTTTGCCGTTTGTTCCCCAGGGTCATGTTAGTATCGCTTAAAACCAATGGCTGAAAAAAGATAATGGAATTCACTGCAGTAAATTGGGGGATTGTAAACAAATTACTCTCCTATAATCGGATTAGGCGATCCTGATTATTAAATCTGAACATGAATCACTGGTCATATGCGGGCAAATTAAACTTAGATTATTATTTGGAAATAAAAATCCTCCCTCTTCGCCTGTTCCTGGAGGTAGCCTTTTAAATGCCGTTTGGCTCTTGCTGCCTAAAGACTAAACTGCAAATTAAAATAAATGGGACAATTATATTGAGCATTGGGAAGTGGGAGATCATAGTTTCTCGCTGAAAGGTGCAAGGGTGAGATAGTGTTTTGACAGAGGAGCTCTGATACGTCTTATTTGGTCTGATGTTGACTATTATCCAGACAAACAATAGCTGCGTTGGACTTGTACAGTTTCTTGTCTTGTAGAGACTCAGAAACAGAGGGGTTGGGAAGTTTGTTTACATTTATCCCCTTGCTCATTCAAATATGATTAATGCGCTCTAAAGAAGAGTCTTAATCGGAGTTGATGTTGTCAAACAACAACTAAATAGGGAAATAAACGACTTCATCGTGGTCTTTCCTCCGAAGCAGAAGAACTGTCAGCTCAAAGTCATTAAAATATGATAATGAAAAATAGCTCAATTAAATGTTGTTATAGCTATGACCTTCATTCAATTAAGACCTAAGAAAGTGTCTGCATTTGCTTTGCTTTCAACTACCCTAAATTTAGAATTATAGATAAAATCATTATTTAGAGTTTGCTGATACATGAAATTAAAGGTTAGCTAAATATGAACTAAATTGTAGCCTAATAGAAAGAATGGTATTGCTGCTGGTACTATCTGTAATAATGTTGTTTTATATGTAACCTCTGTGCAGCAAACATAACTAATATAATATCAGAATTATTATTTGATCCTTGATCGACTTTAAATCTTTTGTATCTTTTCAGTTGTTAGAAACAGAAAAATCCAAAACATCCCATAGATATAGAAAATCTTTATGAAATAGTCACATTTACCAAGTTTTCAAAATATGCATATGTATCATTACCTCTAGTCTGCTTTTTCTTATTATCATTTTGCTTATGGTTTCAATTCAGTATTTAATTCCATTTTCTGTGTTTGAGAGGATGCTTTATAAATATACTTAGAAAATCTTTCAATAGAATTATATATTAACTTACATGCAGCAAAAACTTTTATAGGAATAAGTCTCAAGTTATATCAAGCAACCTATGTGTAACACAGATGGCAGAGAAAGCCCACAAGGCCCATCTATTTTGTCCTGTTTCCCTTCTCTTTGTATATTGCCAGGTCTAATGAATTCCTGTTTCCACATAACTAAGGATCCTCTGTGCCTATATTGTGCTGTCCTAAATACTGTTTTTGATTCTCAATGTCCAGTGGGAGATTATTCCATCTACCTCCCGTCTCATACCTAGACAACATGGGGCTCATTCATGGAACACAGCACCAGTACTTTAATGCTGTAAATAAAGGTCTTACTTACAAGAGTTCACAGACTGCAACCCATTAGAGCATTTTACTGGTGCAGCTACTTTAATATTAAAGTCAAGGCAGCCCAAGTGGTCAACTGGCATAGTGACATTTACATAAATAAAAAGTGCATCTGCCTAGCTCACTTTAGGTACCAAATTTACCACTTTTGAAAAACAGGCAAATTTGTAAAGATTTTTAAAAGCTTTTATCCACTTTGAACAAATGGTTTTTTTTCTACTAAACCAAGGCAGATACAAAAATTTTTTTTAACTGTCACTCTGTTAAAAATCCACTTTATTACAATGTTATCATTTATATCTACAAAAATGTGGTTATAATAAAGTGGATTTTTAAAAGGGACAACTTTTTTTTTTTTTTTGCAAAATCCAAAGTTTGCCCTACAGAACTTTTCACTTAGGACAGTTTTGTAGGCTTCTCATCATTTTGGAAATCAGTGGTGGAAGGGGAAACCATTCTTCCAGCAATCTCTAATTTGCAGAGTTGGTGTCCATGCCAGGGCTACTGTACAAAGAGAACTAGCACTGGACTCAGCTCCTTGTAATTAGTGCTACAACAGCACTGCATATTATTAATTTCCACATTTCCAAAGAATCTCTCTTGTGATAAATTTAATGCCTAGGAACACAACAGTACTACAGTAGATAGCATTGTACTTAGCTGCTTTTGTAGTTAAGTTTGTAAATAATCCCCATGTGTGCCTTTTAATACATTGACCAAAATGCTAAAGAATTCTACAGTTCATACATTCATATAATCCAATAAAGATAAAAATGTACTGGAATAGTCTATTTAAAATAAGAGTCTAATGCAAAATGGGGATGGTGTTTGGAGAGTGAAGAGGACACTGCAGTGGATCTTGCATAGGGGAATATGTTAAGAACAGCATTTCTTTCACACATTAGGTATGGTTCCAAAATAGGCGAGCTAAGTGGAGGAAAACTGAAAGAGGAACTTCTGACCAAGAAGGTGCCAAAGAAGCAATCAGTGATGTGACCCCACCAGTCAGAAATTTAAATTCACCTTCTCCAGTTGACCAGACCAGGAACAAAAAGGAGAGTTTGGAAATACAGCAAAGGTAGGGCAAACTCATTATTTTATGTCATTGAGGGAGGCGTAGTTAAGTTTTTTGCTAAAGAGTGTGTGATTTCTCATGAAACATTAGAAAATTGGTGCAGGAATTATTTTCATTTTATGCAAATGACTTGGCACAGCAAGAAAAACATCCTGCGGGATCGGGTTATTCCCATGGATATTTTCTCCGCTTAGTACATTGGACTCACAGATTGCTATGTATGTTAATCATTCTTTTCATTTCTTTTTTGATTAGTTTAAGTAGAGCAGTTGGCCCAGCTGGTCCCTTCTTCCCATCCTGCTTACCTGGCACTCTACTTAATACAGCAACCTATGCCCAAGCTTTATCCCATGTTGCATCTCTAAAAGGTAAGAGTCTTACATAATTATGGTGAAAGAGAATTTCTGCTTTTAAAAACAGTGGAATATATTCAGTGCTATCCTATTTACAGGACATCATTTTAGGAAATTATTGTTGTTTCAACATGAAAATTTTCTATACAGTGTTACTGTTATTTAACAGAATCTATGGGATTAAGGGTCAATATATTTGTATGATAGGGACAAATGATTTAAGAGCTGATTAATTTTTCCATAATGAAAACTTTAACCTTAGATAGTTTTCAAACATAACTTTTGTTAATTTTTTATATAAATTGTTTCTATAATCAATGTACGATTTATAAATTTTTATGTTTGTGTTTCTATGTTATTGAATCATTAATCTAATGTAGATTGCAGTTATAGAACCATGTAATCTCAAAAGAAGAAAATGACTTTTTAATAAAAAGCAATTTTCTCTGGTTGAAAACCTAGAGTATGTGTCAAGGAACTTCTTTCCTCTCCTGCAGTCCTCCAGCACCTGGATGAACCTAAAAGAGAGATGAATACCCTTGGTCTATCTACGTCAGGGGTGGGCAGTTCTGGTCCTCGAGGGCCACAAACCAGTCTGGTTTTCAGGATATCCCTAATGAATATGCATGAGAGAGATTTGCATGCACTCTGCCTCAGTTGTATGCAAATCTATGTCATGCATATTCATTAGGATATCCTAAAACCTCGACAGGTTTGTGGCCCTCGAGGACTGGAATTGCCCACCCCTGATCTACGTGATAGGTTCAGCAGGGATGAGAGGGATGTACTGGGGGATTAGAAAGCAGCTAAATGTCTTGCATAAGGAAGAAAGTTTTCAGTTTTAGAGAAAATAATTTCTTATTAAAAATGTAAATTTTCTGCTTTTGAGGCATTCAGTGCTATATGTTAACAGATATGAAACTGCAAGGGCAATTTAATCTTGGCTGAATTTTAAGTCAACAAAATCCAAGTACTTCTTTAAAAGTATCCTGAATTAAGGACATAACATTTAATTCTTTCGTAATCTAAAATGCATGATATATAATGCAAATTGACTGCATTTCTCTATATCTTCAGTTTGGTTAGGATGCTTTTTTCAGGCTTAGGACCTGATAGGCCTCAAAATCTTTTTTCATAAGCACAGAAGGGGAAAAAATCCATAGGAGTAATTTTCAAAAGGATTTACAAGCTTAAAACTGGGTTTTACACATGTAAATGCACTTTACTCTTGTAAGTGGGCTTTTGAAAATTGCTTCAATATATACCATCAAATTGTCAATAGATTTTACATTCATAATTGAACTTTAAGTGCATAAATGGGTTTTGAAAATTGCTACGATAATATGTTATATTTACATGTGTAACTTTTTTGAAAATTACCTCCTTAGTGAATTGGTCCCTTAGTCTTGTGACCAAGGACTTCCACCAAGTAAAAGTCAATGGTCCAGGAGCACCCCATATATTTATTTAAGCTTATTAATCACCCATCTGGAACAGTTTTATATGTAGTAAAAAAAGCAATAATAATATTTGAAAACAAATTAAAAAATTCAATAATAAACATTATCAGTAAAAACAACAAGTATAAGTATCTCAGATGCATAATATACTGTTCATGTATAAGTTTTGATGAGAATTCTTGCATAAAGGAATATTTCGTTAATTGGGTGGATTTTCTGCAAGGAGCCCGATAATATCAATAAGAAAGCAACTCGTCTATTTATGTTTATATTTATGTTTATTATAAATTTGTCAGTCATCAAATGCCTAGGCCCTAGGTGTCATATAAAATTGACACTCATAAAAATATACAATAAAACTAATTAGGCAAAATAAAACTGGCAAAACAAGAACAAATATTTATTTTCACATATAGGTGACTTCAACCTCCAAAGAGCAATCTAGAAACATTGTACTGAATGCACTAATTCTGTTTTATAAATACATGTGTTTATCCTACAAGATTTGATATCTTACCTGTTATTGGAGTATGTAGATTCCAAATTATTATTATATTTATGCATTCCTCAGCATTGTTTTTTAGTGTTACTTCAAATACAGTATATTCTTTGGGTAGTTTACTTCCTGGTTTCAGTGCCTAAACAGAGGCAGACATTCTCCTAATATTATCTTGAATATGTGGATAAATGTGCAAATGTTACATTTTCATAGTTTTTCTTAGGCTTGGATATTCTTTGCAATACGAAAATAAGCTTACGATTCTGAGGGAATGTAATAATGAAAAAGACCCAGCCATAGCTCAGATATCAGACTTGATAAACAATTGTTATTCAGTTATTAATTCTATGATATATTCCTTGAAGGTAAATCATAATGTCTGGATTATGCTGTTCTCCGATCTATTTTTACAAAGACTGCTGGTCACATTTTCCAGTAAATTTGTTTCAGAAATAGTTTTGACATAAAGACATGCATCAAATAGATGGGAATTCTATGTTATTTGTTTCCTTTGCTTCAAGTCATTGGTTGTATTTAATTTATCAAAATCGGAGGAGAAAATTAACTTTCCATATTAAATATGAACATTAAGCTAGTCTGCTTAAGACACATTTATTCTTTAACAGTGGAAGTAGAACATTATAGATCTCTTTAGTATCATGACCTAATATCATTGAAAATAACATTATCATAGCACATAACAATATTACCTAGAGAGCAAACAAATATTTTAGGATGTTCTAAGCTCACTCTAATTTCCAAGGTCCAGGGATGTTGAGTCTTCTGATAGCTAACATTTAATAGTAGCTATGGGGCTGAATGTACATAATGGTAGTACGATATGGAGATGTAAGGGGGAAGGGGGAAAAACCATGACAAACTTATTATTCTACACGTAAAAATAGCAGTGTTAAAGATAAACTAAGGTGCAAGCACAGAGGTAATGAGTAGAACCGGGCTTCCCAAACCTGTTCTGGTAACGCCACAACCAGTTGAGTTTTCAGGATATCCGCAAGAAGTATGCATTGGATAAATCCAGTCCACATATATTGGAGACTTGGTACATGCAAATTTCAATTGCATATTCTTAGTGGAGATCTTGAAAATCAGACTGACAGTCTGTCTCCCACTCTTTCTGCACCCTCCATTCTCTTGTCATGACTATCTCCATTGCAGCAGGAGGATGAGACAGGCTGCAGCAGAAGGAGTGCTGGAGAGGGTAAAGTGCACCAAAGAGTGCAGGAAGGGAGGTGGAGTCCACATAGCAGACTCTGTGCCATTCTTTGAAAAAATGTGGGTTCTAGAAGGATACTGACCTGGAATAGAAAGATAAAGGAAGAAGATTCCAGCTTTAGAAAGGCAAAGAAATCCCTGAAAGTGCTAGAGTTTATCTGTTTACAAAGGTGGCTGGCATTGAAGATAGAATAAAAGCAAGCAGGAAAAAAAGTGCTGGGATAGAAAGTAAGAAACACATTTGAAAAGAGACCAGAGAGTCAGAGAAAACAAAAGATCCTTTGAAGATACCAACAGAAATGCAAAAAATAACACCTTTTATTTAAATGTTGCTTATAAGTATGAATAGATTATTAGTTTGCTTCTTTCATGTTTCCCTATCTTAAGAAGTTAATTGCCCTAGTCAGAAAAACATATCTATTGTATTAAACTATGTTTAATGCTGAGTAACATTCCAACAGAAAGTTTGGAACTGGTCTTAAAATTTATTTAATACTTCTGAACATTTCTTTTACAGTTGTAAACATTTTACAGAATTGAAAGTTGGTATAATTACTGTTATACCATTGCTGCCACTGTTTCAATTCTAGAAATGTCATCATTGTACACCTGCAGGGTAATTGAAAATAAATTCCATAATAATTAATAGACAGTTTGGTAAGACAAACAATATTGAATATTAATGTTAAATAAAATCAGCTGCTTGACTTCTCTCATTGCATCCCGGTTTGGAAAATCCATTGCTTATTTTCTATTCTTTCTATCCAAATGTGTTGTGGCATATGATAGAGATTCTGCAATACAAGTAGATACAGATCTGTAGGGATGTGAATCGTTTTTTGATGATTTAAAATATCATCCGATATTTTTTAAATCGTCAAAAATCGTTAAAGAGTGCGATACAATAGAAAATCGGGTTTGTGTCCACTAACGGGAGTTATTTGGGGGAGGGCGGGAAAACCAGCACACCAAAACAACCCCTAAACCCACCCTGACCCTTTAAAACTAATCCCTTACCTTCCCCCACCTTCCCAACCCCCCCCCCCCAAAACATTTTAAAATCACCTGGTGGTCCAGTGGAAGCCCTGGGACCGATCGCCCACTCTCGGACCGTCGGCTGCCACTAATAAAAATGGTGCCGATGGCCTGATAAAAAAAAACCCACCCTGACCCTTTAAAACTGACCCCTTAGCCTCCCCCACCCTCCCGACCACCCAAAAAAACATTTTAAAATTACCTGGTAGTCCAGTGGGGGCACCAGGAGTGATCTCCCGCTCTCGGGCCGTCGGCTGCCACTAATAAAAATGGTGCCGATGGCCCTTTGCCCTTACCATGTGACAGGGTATCCGTGCCATTCGCCGGCCCCTGTGACATGGTAGGAGCACTGGAAGGCCGGCGCCATCTTTAAAAATGGTGCGGGCATGGCCGGCGCCGGCCAAGCAGTGCTCCTACCATGTGACAGGGGCCGGCCAATGGCACGGATACCCTGTCACATGGTAAGGGCCATTTTTATTAGCGCATCCGATGGCCCAAGAGCAGGAGATTGCTCCCAGCGCCCCCACTGGACCACCAGGTAATTTTAAAACATTTTTGGGGGGATCGGGAGGGTGGGGGAGGCTAAGGGGTCAGTTTTAAAGGGTCGGGGTGGGTTTTTTGTTTATCGGATCAGGCGCAGATTTGAATTGGAACCGGAACTGAACCGATTCCGGTTCCGATTCACATCTCTACAGATCTGTGCATTATTTACACCAGCTTGGGCTTTTTACATTATCTGCTAGTAGCCCAGTTCCAATCCATGCCTCACAAATCATGAAATAAGGGCAAAGCTGGAAATATATATTTAACAAGGTCATTTATCAAATTGCCATAATGCATGTGATAAATAGCACATCACAAGATGTGTATGCAAATTTTGTATTTTGTATAATGTATTTATTTATTTATTTATTTATTTATTTATTTATTTAACAGTTTTATATACCGACCTTCATAGTAAATAACCATATCGGATCGGTTTACATTTAACAAGGGTATAACTGGAGTAACAATTCAAGTGACAGAAGATAACAATAGGTAGGAATAAGTCAAAGTTACAGTCAACAGGGGAAGAGAACTTGGAAGCTTGCAACAAGCTGGAAGGAAGATAAGGCAGGAAATAAATATAAGGTGTTACCAAAGAACGTACAGGTTAAAGCTTAACAGGTGCTTTAACCTGGAAGTTTAACCTAGAAGTTTCAGAGTCCATTAGTCAAAAGGGAGGAGTTTGGATGGGTGTTATGCTGTGCAGGGAGTGGAGAAGAATGGAGAGATGAGAGGAGAGGAGGGGAGGGGGAGAGAGAGAGAGAAAGAGAGAAAGCATCTGGGGAGGCACGCATATTAGTCAAGTTTTTATACCACTGTAAGAGGGGCCATTCTGAACTCGGGGTGAGGTTTTGATGGTGGCCTAGGTTTTACATGCACAGTCAGAGGTACAAACAGCACAGTAGCCATCAGTGAAGATTTGATGTGATTTGGAGTGATGAAAGGTATAAAAGGATGAAATTAGTACAATGTGCTCTCAACCTAGCTTGATACATGCTCTATCTAGCTGCTATCATGCTAGGTTGAGAGTGCCATGTACAAATCTTATCTTTGTGTACCTGTCATCACTCCAAATCACATCAAATCTTCACTGTGCTGTTCGTACCTCTGACTATGCATGTAAAACTGCCCCCCAAAACCTCGGCCATTACCAAAACCTCATCCCGAGTTACTAGTTGCACTTCTTATAGTGGTATAAATAGTGTACTTATATGAGAATGTCTCTCTCTCTCTCTCTCCAAAATGTGATAATTACAAGTATCTAAACATGCCCCCCCCCTTTTTTTTTTTTTATTGCAGGCACCATTCTTGCAAAATCTAAAATTATGAATCTAGGTCTGAATTTGCAAAAAAGAATCCATGTATTGAAGATTGTAAATTAGTAGAATTTATAGAAGTAGTAGATGTAGTAAGATACATTTTCTTCATATAAAGCCAAATTCACTCATTTCAAATCATTAAAAGATAGAGAAATATTTTGAAATTTGCATGGCATGAGAAGCTGTAGCATCACCATAGTATATTTTAAAATAATTCGAGTAATCAGACCAGAAAACAAAATCTTTTTTTGTTTTAGTTCCCAAGACAAAATAATTGGTGTAACCATGAGAATATTTGGAAGGTTTCACCTTCTTAGTTTTTTTCGCCATTGCTAAGTAAATCTAAGGAGTTTTTTGTTTACTGCCATCAGATCATTATGCTGGCACCTCACGAAAACATTCTACTTATAATTATAGTTTGAACAACTGAAATATCATGCTAAAGCCAAATTGGTGGAGAAAATGGTCAGAATTTGCAGGCATGCACTTTTTATTCCAAACTGGCATAAAGCTAAGAAACAAAGTGGACTTGGAGTAAAATTAGAGAGAACCAAAAATGAAAGTTATTGGAGGAGGAGTGAAGCCAAGCAGCTGGTTAATTGAAAAGTTTTAGGAAAATAGTTTAGATGCAGTGTTACTATTGCTTTAAGATTCCATAACTCCCAGAAGTCAGTAATCTGCATTCAGAGACCACCAACCACTTTTTAATGGACGGCAGCATGCTGCATACAACTAATTAATAGAGAGTGGTCATTAATGGGAATAAACTTGAGCCTTCGGTTTCAAGAGGAAATGACTTGCAATTGAGCTTTAAGAATATTTAGTAGCTTAAAAGCCGGTGAGCTCTCTGCCATTCCTTGTCTAAACTCTCTTTATCATGCATTGTGTGCTAAGAAGAGCTGCATGGGAAGGGAAGTAGTTGCTCTGGAAAGGCAATGACTTTCATAATTCACTCACTGACCCCATTTCTGGTGAGTTATGTTTCACTCATGCACTCACTCACTTTAGCTCCTTGCCGTCAATAAAAAGGTGGTGTTACATTAGATCTAAGTAGCTTTTTCAAGGGAGACAAGCTAAGCTTATGTCTCTTGCATGTTCTTCAGTGTCAGGATGACTACTTTCAGAATGATAGATAAAAAGACAAGGACAGACTGAGGAGGAAAAAGAAAGATAGATTGGAGGTTCTTTTTCAGAATGTATTGCAACTTCCTTTGAATAATATTGATCCTGTTTGAATACTGCAGGTTAATGTGCATTCCTCTTTTGAGTTTTCTTCTTGTTATTCAAATCTTACCCTGGTCTTCCTAGCTTGCAGAAAGATCTTTCTCTTTTCTGCCTTTGTCTCTGCTTGCCTGTCTACTTAGCTCTCTGTCCTCCACAATCTTTCAATCTATAGGTTGCATCTGGAAGGTACATTGTAAAAAACCTGAGGACCTTATTCAATAAAAATGTCTTTTACCATGGGCATAGAGTAGGAAATTATTCTTTTTGAATAAGGGCCATTAACCTTTGCAATCATTTCATATTAATTTCTTAATATACCATGTAGGCTGAACAGTGCCATGACCTTTAAAAGATAGAAATATACATCCAGATTTTAATGGGAAAACATGTAGGCAATGAGTAGTGTGCATGAAATCTTGCTTGCAGTGACGAGAAACTGAATGAAAGCATACGTACTTGCATTGCATGGACATGTTAAAAGAGTTATCATATTCAAATGTTTTATGATCTATGCTAATTCAAACAATAACTAATCATCATATGGTATACATGACACATACTACAGTAGAATTTTGTCATCAAGCAGATATGATGGAGTCTTTGTGATATGGTGATAGAATGGAAGGACCTTATAGTCCATCATATCCCCATCACTACTCCCCCATATTACGATACCTGCTACAAGCAGAGATTTGTTCTGAATTTCATTAAGATGGGGGTGCATAAATTGTATAAAACACTGCTCTGATTCTTAAAATCAGCAATCTCAGAAGCAGAGTGAGTGAGAAGCTCAAGTATTCGATACAGCAGTTCTTTTTTTTTCTGATTTTGTGGCTATAGTAATGATCTTTGATAAATCAGTTACTCAATGCACTTGTCTTGCTCTCCAGTAATGCAAGATCAAATAACTATATCTGGTAGCCCAGAAACACTGAATATCAAGGCAGAAGGAATTTTTCACCTTCTCTTCTGGGTGCACATGTGTTATGAACATAGCAGGGCTGTACTGATAATCTGTTAGTTGGACAAATACCAAACAGCTAATTAAACATTTGAACAGTAACTATATAAATATTCTTAAATATACAGATTGGAAAAAGCCTATAGAAAATGTTAGTCAAATAAAATGCTGTAAATGCAGTTAATTAAGAGAACAGGTAAGTATATTATTTTGTATATTTTATTTTTATTATTGCTTTTTGGTGTTAAGGTCAAGGCAACAAAAAATCTAACATTTATTTTACAATACTCCTTTAATCACTAAGGGCCTCATTTTCCAATATCGCATGCGATACCAAAAAGGGGTGTACCTTATGCTAATAAGCATGTGTATCATGAGTTGCACTATCACCTATGCGAAAGGCTATCACAAGTTGCACTATTAGCCCAATTAGGGCTACATTGTGGTTCATGATGTCTCCTGACAGAGAGAGAGAGAGAGAGAGAGAGAAAGAAAGAGAAAGAGAGAGAGAGAGAGCACCTTGCTATAGTGTCTCCTCCCTAGACAGGTATTTGTATCCCTATGGAAGGCCCACCTAGTAACTTGAGGTGAGGTTTAAGTATTAGTGTAGAGAGTTAGGAGCCACTTTCACATTCAATGTGAGACGTACAAACAGAACAGTGGTCTCTTGTGAAGATTTGATGACCTATGGAGTGAGGAAACTCACTCCAAGATGAGATTTGTGGAATGTTCTCTCAACCTAGCTTGATGGACTCTCTACCTGGGTTTGCAGAATTATCGTGTGCGGTAACTCCTTGGAAAATGAGGCCCTAAATGATTACTGTCCAGTTGAATTGAATAATCTAGGCATATTATACTGTTCAGCTGAATTAAACAGTTTGTGTATGCATATATATATATATATATATATATATATATATATATATATATATATATATATATACACACATATATATATACAAACACATATATTTATAACACACAATATATATATATATATATGTATATAATACACACACATTCTATATATATCTATATAAAAACACACACACATATATATATATATATATATACACATATACATATTTATATTTACATATACATACACACACCTGACTATAGGACTGAATTCCATATTATACCAGTAGTAGCAGTAGTATATATTTCAGCTTGAGAACACAGGTTGGCTTTGAAGATGGCTGTGTTACATATTGTATGGATACGAGTAGGCAACTCAGGTACTGAAGTATAATAAGCAAGTCTGGTTTTCAGGGTATCCACAATGAATATGCATGAGGTATATTTGCATGTACTGCCTTCATTATTTGCAAATATATCTCATGCATATTCATTGTGGACACCCTGAAAACCAGGCCTGTTTATGGCACTGCCCAACTTATTATCTGGCTAGAATTTAGCTGGAAATGTACCCAAGTATTAATTCAGCTGGTTAACTTCTGGGTTAGGAGAGTAAATGCTTTTGATTATGGACCTCCTTATTACCAACTATGGCCTAGAATCAATAAGCCACAATTTTGTTTCATGGGAGGGGCCGCACTATCATGTGGAGCTGTACCCAAGATAGTGAGCCCCTCCCCCAAATAAATATAACGGCTGTATTGCTGCATTGTTTGTCTCATGATAAAATTCCACAAAGCAAAACAATGTGGACTTGCCCTTTACAGTGTGATGGCATCTCCTAATGCATGTGGCCACCATCATCTTAAAGGGCCATGCGGCCTAAGCAATGACTTCCTTGAAATAGCTAAAAAAAAGTCCTTTCTCCATCCACCCCAGCCAATCAAGGCTGCCAAGCCCCCCCCCCCAAATGTTTAAAATTACTGGTATGAAGCTGTCTAGCAATGCAGCTCCTCCTCACCCCACAACTCCTTAGTAGTGGCACCCTTTGGCACATAGAAACCCCCCTCCAAGCAGGGGCGGTTCTATAATGAGGCAGGGTGAGGCATCTGCCTTAGGCGACAAAAATTTTGGAATGGCAAAAAGTGCCGTTCAAAATGCCCGGTGACCATCTCACTCTGCCATCTGATACATATTTAGCCAAACGTTGGCTGGGTTCCCCCCCTACCAGTGAGAGAGCATCTGTGTGTGTGCACATGTGTGTGAAAGCATGTGAGTGTGTGAAGATGCGTGAACATGCTCATGGGTGATAGCATCTATGTGTGTGGGTGAAAGTGAGTGTATGTTTATGTATGAGAAAGCATCTGTATATATATGAAAACATCTGCATGTGTATGTGAGAGAGCATCTATGAGTGTGCCTGAGAGCATGAGCATATGTGAGAGCATGTGTATGTATGAGAGAGAATATATTGTGTGTATGTGAAAGAGCAAGTGTGAGAGCATGTGTGTGTGTGTGTGTGTGTGTGTGTGTGTGTGAAAGTGTGAGCTGTATGCATGAGACAGTGTAAGAGCATTGTGTGTGTGTGTGTGTGTGAGAATGTGTGTGTGTGTGTGTGTGTGTTGTGAAAGAGCAAGTGTGAGAGCGAGTATGTAGGAGACAGCATGAGTGTGGATGAGAGCATGTGTATGTATGAGAGAGCATGCGTGAGAGCATTTATGTGTATGTTAGCACATGTATGAGCATGAAAGAACTTGTGAGAGAGAGAGAGAGAGAGAGGGATAAGAAGGTTCCCCTGCTGTCCTCCCCCCCCCCACACAAACACTTCCCACTAATCCACGGAATCTCTAGGTGACTGGAAATCAGAAGTTTCCAGGTATGTAAAGCAGGAATTTTTTTTATTCTTACTCGTTTTAATTATTGGGTGCTATTTAATGTGTTTGCTCTTTTGAAATATTTTATTGGTGCTTGGAAAATTTTATATAATTTTTATATGAGATTTTAATTATTGGATGATATATTCATACCTGTTTTGAAGCATTTATTCTTTTTATTAGTATAGCTTTACTATTATCATTGTTTTATATTCTTTGATTTTGTTTGATGTTTTGTGAGGAATGGTATTTATAATTTTCCATTGTTGGACTGCATATAGTCTGGCTTGTTATGGTTTATAGTTCAGTTGTTGTCTACGTTTGTTTATGCTTTATGGTCTCTTTATTCTGTATTTGATGAGGGTCTGTCTGTGTTCAGCATGCGCAACTGAGCAGAAATATCCTGCTAGTGTGTAGTTTCTGTGTAGAGATCTATAGCAGCTTGGCTTGTTCTGATTTCCTAAAAGAAGGTGTATTGGTGTTTAGGACATGGTTTAATATTTGTAGTGTTGCCTTTTCATAGAAAAGGTTTTTACTGTTTGAGTTAGTGCTCTTTTTTTTTAGTATAGAAGGTTTACTATATTTTAATTCAGTTTACCCTTGGCTTTCTGAGGATAAAGCCCATACCCAACATGCATTACAAAAGGTCTAATACCTTATGTGTTCCAAGTGTGTTTTTTTGCTTTTTTGCAGGGTTTTCTGGTTGGTACCACAGAAGTGCATTTTAAAATAATATATATCTTCTTGTGATATGTTTACTTCAGAAGATTATATTTTGAATGTCGTTTTTCATACACATGCAGAATGGTGAGGGTAGGGGGTAAGGGCACAAGGCTGTAAAGGGCCTAATCTGCCTAATGCCCTTGCATTGGCCCACCACACACTGACCACCACCATTCACCCATCTCCCGCTTGTCCAGGGGAAAATGCTGAGGAAAGGTGGCAGGCAGTTTCCTAGCAGTGTGGGAGGATTGCAGCTTCATAGAAATACTGTTGTTCTATCTGCCAGTCTGACCCCTGCTTTCCTCCTTCTCAGCATTTCAAATCACTGAAGGGACCAGACTACAAAGAGACCCCCCTTTTGGTGATTTGTCCTGTGTCATGCCGGGCAGGGAGGGGTGGGGTGTGGCGGGGGAAGCACCATCTCATCTTTTGCCTCAGGCAGCAGAGTCTCTTGAGTGGCTACCTGGCCCCTGCCCCTCTTATCAATGTAACATAGAGGTGATAGATTCCCTGCATGTCCCCCACCCTCCTTTTTCAATATAACAAATAGGCTGGTAGCCTCCCCTTCCCGCCCCCCAGTTCAAATGATAAATAAATCATTGGTGGTATAGTGGGACGGCTACTACCTCCCAATCCTCACCCCATAGTCCAATACCTTACAAAATGAAGAACAGGGCAAGTAGAGAGCCCAGAACACCCCCTTGCCCTGGGCACAGTCAGTGCTAAGCCAAAATGGTGCCGAACTGACCTTGCCCCTGTCACATGTTTGGGGAATAGATCAAAGTGATGTAATGGGGAGGGGGTGGTAAGGGAGGGCTGGGGACGGTTCAATGTGCCAATGGGTGCCACAATTAAGGATTTGGGGATGGGGGCCTACGTCTTCACAGCACTTTGTACCAGTGATTTTAAACATTTTGGGGGGACAGGCCACTTCAAGTGGCAGTCCTGGGGTGGACGACAAAGACCCCCAGTTCTTTGTTTTCAAGGAGGTTGCATCTTGGTCCATATGGCACTTTAAATCTAACAAAGGAGCTCCTGCATTAGATTAATTTTTTTGGAAAGCTGTAGGTAAAATAACATAGCTGAGTCATTTGTAAGTCAGCTGCATTACTTTATTTACATTAAATTACTATGCATGAGCTCCTTAGGATGGATTTGACATAGGGAGGAAATCTAGGACTTTTTATGCAAATTATTGTGATATCAATGCGATAGGGCTATATTGCACAATTTACTGATTTATTATGTGATATATACTGTTTAATGTATGTTCTAGCCCTATCATGGCTTAATGATAGAGTACAGTGACTAACTAGAGGTCCCACAAACAGGCTGATTCAGAAAAACACGTGGGAGAGCTGGCGAGCGCCTGCTCTCCCGGGGCGCGCACAGGCCACTCTCCTGGGCGCACGATTCAGGAGGGTGGCCTATGCAAATTAGGGCCCATGGTAAAAGGAGGCGCTAGGGACACTAGCGCGTCCCTAGTGCCTCCTTTTTGAAAGGCGGCTGTCAGCGGGTTTGACAGCCGACGCTCAATTTTGCCGGCATTGGTTCTCAAACCCGCTGACAGCCACGGGTTCGGAAAACGGATGCCAGCATAATTGAGCGTCCGTCTTCCGACCCATGGGCCATGGGCCGATTTAAAAAATTTTTTTTTAATTTTTACTTTTTTTTTTTTTACTTTTGGGGCCTCCGATTTAATATCACCATGATATTAAGTCGGAGGGTGCACAGAAAAGCAGTTGTTACTGCTTTTCTGTGCACTTCCCCTACTCCGGCAGAAAATAACGCCAACCTTTGGGCAGGCGTTAATTTCTGAAAGTAAAATGTGCGGCTTGGCTGCACATTTTACTTTTTGTATCGCGCGGGAATAACTAATAGGGCCATCAACATGCATTTGCATGTTGCGGGCGCTATTAGTTTTTTGGGGGGGGGGGGGGGTTGGACGCGCGTTTTCGACGCGCTATTACCCCTTACTGAATAAGGGGTAATGCTAGCGCATCCAATGCGGGTTAACAGTGCACTCCGGTATCGGCCTGAAAGTCAGTGTCAGAGCATGAACCGAAACCATGAATTCTTGGTTCTTCATCTTGAGCTTTGCACAATAAATGCTTCTGTTGTGCTCTAAGACAAAAAGCTTCATATATTATCTGCTGACTCCTTCCACTGCTCATCCATGATTTTTAAAACATAAACAAAAATCACAAAACACATTATGTTAGAGGAGAATACATTTCTCTTTAACCTTGCTCTCTTACCTTGCTAGCTAAGAATGTTTGTCATAGGCATGAACCAGGAGAAGTCCTTCAATGAATATTGCCCTAATGTGCAATAATTCTGGCCTAAAATCATTTTCTAAAATGCATGTAGATCAATATATCTTCACTCCATGTCTTGCTGTATTGAATGTAAACCTTAAAACAATACATCTGTGAAATGAAATTTTGCAATTTGTAACCAAAATTGTAGTTCAAGTGCCTTTACAATTAAAATCTTCTGTTCCCAGAGACAAGACAGAAATAATTTAATTTTTCCTGTCAGTCTCTGTAGTAGATCAATTAAACTGCCAAGTAGATCAAATATTTCAGACTGTATTTATTACATTAAGTATTTATGCTCTGGTGGAGGCTCTAGAGCATGATGTCATAAGTGAATGGAAGGAGGTTTACAGCTATTCAGCAGAATTTGCTGTAACTTAATGGAAACTTAATTGTTAGTTTTAATTTAGTACACAGGAGGCTATGTGCTCTTAAAATACAGGCTTCACATACTGCTTTTGAAGTAAAGAAATGGAATAACTCTTCAGTTACCAACAGTATGTGTTGACCCTGCATGATAGCTGATTTGTGATACATTTCTTATAATTAAATTTAGTCTGACTGTGCAGCTATTCTTTACAGAACTAGAATTGTTAGAACAGAGAATGTAGGTTTAGCTTCTCCCTTTGCTTTCTAGTCACTGTGTGAACTTGAGGAAAGTCACTTCCCACCTCTATACCTTCGATTTTCTATGTATACCTTAATTTTTTCCCTTCTCATTCTCTCTAGTTGTTATATGCTATGCAGGCACATGAAATTATAGCCTCAGTCCATCTTAGAGATGTCTAACACTCTATTTGTGTTTGCAAATTTCTTTGGGACATGTATTTTGAAATGATGCTTATTAACCAACATTTTGGGATACAGCAGCAGCATGCAGAATACTGTACCTCTGTTCAGTTCCTGTAAAGTGCTTTGGGATCTGGGAATATAATGCTGCTCCTCTGACTCTATATTTTAATAAAATACCTTTTAGATAACACCCTGAACAATCTATGCTTTTTTTTTTTCAATTGTATTTTTGGCCTGGCGATATCTTCCTGTTCCTTATTGCACCCAGTTCAATCGGATCTGACCTCTGTTAAATTACAATGCCCTGAAGCCTTAATTCACAACCACCTCAGCTATTTCCCCTAAATCTGTGTCCTTTTCAATTCTAGTAGTCCAAGATATTTTGGGTGGGGAAGACCCAAGAGTTTCTATTGCCTGAGGTATTAAAAAAATATGTGAATGTTTGAAACTGCCCTACTGCAGGGTGACCACTGGATGGCACTTGGAAGGATATTGGATTACTGGATTATTGGTAGATGTATAGGCATCCGAGCATTGGTATTTTGGATGATGTTGTGTCCCCTTATGTTTATGGGAAGTTTTGATTGGTTGGGAGGTGTCCTGGGAAGGTATACATTTTTGGTAAAATCTTGGAGTCGCTCTTTCTAGGTCGGAGTTGAAAAAGAGAGGTCCTCCAGAATGAAGTTGTTCTGGAGTAGCCAGCCATGGCCTGATGGGGCCTAAGCACACCTTCAGTATGGACTGAGCCCTGCAAGGGCTTTTCCATCCTAAGAGAAAAGGACATAAGTCGAGAAGTGGAGATCTGGCAATTCTTCCTCTCCCCCCCCCCCCCCCCCCAGGACCTGGCTGGGAAGAGGATGAAAGGAGAGGCTATTCTTCCTCCCAAGCAAGAGAACACCTGAAGGAGGAGATAAAGGGGTGTCCTGAGATAAGGGGAACCACAAAGAGAACTGGAATGTGGAGGAGACCAGGGAATCCTGCACAATTGTAATGTTGGGCCAACTACAGTCCCCAACCAGCTGGCGACCTACACTCACCCCATGATGCTGAAGCAGTGGCAAAAGGCTCAGACGCCACCAAGATCCCAGCATGCCGACCCTGCTTCATTAGCTACGTGCACACGCACCGCTCACTATTATAAAGACTCCACAGTGGGAACTAGATTGGAGGAACCTTGTAATGATGTCAGCTCAGTGGGATACTTAAACCCCTGATGTATTCCCAGCCAAATCCTCAGCAACTGGTTCTCCTTTCTTGCCACAGTGCATGTTCCTTGTTACTGCTTCATTCCTGTCTACCTTGCCTTCTACCTGCTTTGCCTCTTTCCTGTCTGCCCGGCCTTATTCTGCCTTGTCTTCTGCCTTCCTTGTCCAGCTCCTGCCTTTGACCTTCCTTCTCCCTCATTAGTCTGATCTCTCTTGCTCTGACCTTGCCTGATCCTGACTTTGCTTGTTATTTGCCTTCCATGACAACTGCTTGGAACCTGACACTGCCTGATAACTGCTTGCCCCTATCTCTGCCTGAACTCTCTCGTTACTTTTCTGCCACTTGCCTTGACCATCACCTGGACCATGACACTGTACGATTGCTTCCTGCCCTGACCATTGCCTAGACCTTGATGCTGTCTGACCTTCACTGTCCGAATCCATGCCTGGACCTTGTCATTGCTTTCTAGAGATGTGAATCGTGTGATCGATCGTCTTAACGATCAATTTCAGCTGGGAGGGGGAGGGAATTGGATCGTCGCAGTTTGGGTTTTTTAAATATCGTGTAAATCGTAAACCGGCACACTAAAACATCCCTAAAACCCACCCGACCCTTTAAAATAAATCCCCCACCCTCCCGAACCCCCCCAAAATGCCTTAAATTACCTGGGGTCCAGTGGGGGGGAGGGGAAGGGGGAGGGCGGGAAAACCAGCACACTAAAACAACCCTAAAACCCACCCCGACCCTTTAAAATAAATCCCCCACCCTCCCGAACCCCCCCAAAATGCCTTAAATTACCTGGGGTCCAGAGGAAGGGTCCCGGTGTGATCTTTTACTCTCGGACCTCCTGTGCGTTGTAGAAATGGCGCCGGTGCTACGTTTGACCTGTCATATGACAGGGCAAAGGTAGCGCCGGCGCCATTTTGTTTTTTTGTCCCCCGATGGCAGGAGCGTAGGAGATCGCTCCCGGACCCCCGCTGGACCCCCAGGGACTTTTGGCCAGCTTGGGGGGGGCATCCTGACCCCCACAAGTCTTGCCAAAAGTCCAGCGGGGGTCCGGAACGACCTCCTGCAGTCGAATCGTGTTGCCGTATGGCCGGCGCAAAATGGCCCCCAAATCTGCCGGGAACAGGGCTGGTATAGGTGAAGCTTGACCTTGTTCCTACTTGAGTGGCTTTGCCAGTTATCAGCGAGGGCCTAGCAGGTTTGCTTGTGAGGCTGTGTCAATCTGTCCACACGCCGTGACAACTTTGTTTAAGTGTGAGGCCCAGGACGAAGGAAGAGAAGTTACTAAGGTCATGAGGTTGTGAGTAGCTCTTGAGTCAGGTGTGAGTGACCAGAAGGGTGTTTGGAGATGTACACTGTTTGTCCCAGAAGTTGCAGAGAGGAACAGAGGAAATAATTGAAAAGATCTAATTTCTGTTCAAGTGTAGACTGGGAGGAGGATATTACAAACTTTGGTGGTACAATATACATTTTAATAGTATATATTTTATTCTGACTGTGCATCCAATGACCTCTGAGTATTAGTACCAAATGTTTATCCTATACCAAAATATATATAGTAGCTGATTCTAAAATACAGAAATAAAGTTAAGAAGTTTGGTTATACCTTGGGGTGGGTTGACTCTGTTTTGTGAGATTTTATTTCTGCCAGCACTAGTAGAGAAATATAGGGGCCAGGCTCATGGAGGGGAGAATTGTCAATGCACTCTCTGACCAGTCAAGGAAAAGTGGGCTATCTGGCTGCTCCTTACAGGATCCACTTCACCATCTGCATGAACCCACTAAATAAATTTGAGTGTTGACCTCTACCATATAGGGACAAAACCTTTCATCATTGTATGTACCCCATCATTCTGCGACTCATTAATAACTTTCCCTAGCCCAGGCATTTCCCTGTCAGTTCTTTACCAGGGGCAACAGATCATGATTCTCTCTATAACTGGGTATGCATGTCCCCTTGTTCAACCAGTAGGTGTCATCATTGAGCAATGGGTGGGATTTCCTGTCCCCCAGGGGCTGTAACTACTGTCTCTGCATTATCGCCAGCCTTAGCCAGGCCAGTATTTCTATGCTTACAAAGCTCTTTGGGAAAAAGGGATATCTGATCCACTAAACAAAGGGTGTGTACTATAAAAGAACTATTGAATACACAGATTTACAGAGGGCTATTACATATTTACAAAAAGTTTCAAGACCTAGGGATTTATGGAAGTTGCTATCTAAATCCAAATTTCTTCTTTTCTAGAATCACACAGAGAGATGGGCCTGATTTACTAAGCTTTTCTTTTTTTTTTTCAAATAGACACAGAATAAGAAAAAAACCGTAGTAAATCAGGGCCTATATCTTGAAATGTCTTTTTATATTCCTTATTAGCTTGTGTTTAAAAAAAATGGTTTATAGACTGCAACAGATGATGAAATCAAAATTAGATAAGAGTTTCTGGGTGAATTATTCATGAAGTACCCAAATCTTCCCAGTTGGTAGCTGAACTGTGATTTGGCTGCAGAGTCAGTAGGTATTAACTGATCTAATTATTAGTCTGAGAACTTAATTTGGTATTAGAGCTTGATAAATATTTTATTTCTTATCTGCTATGTAGCAAATGTTATTCTTTAAGGATTAAAAATATTTCCATTGATTTAAGTAACAATCATTTGTACTTTGAAATGTTTCACAAGATATCATTCGCAAGTTACATCCAGACTCTATCGCTGCTTTAATATTTATTTATTTGTTTATTTATTTATTACTAGCATTTAAATCTTTTTCTTCTACTGTGGTTCTCAGAGCAATTACCTGATTATTTAATAGCTTACATCCATATGACAGAAGGAAAAATAGATAGGGTCTTAAGTGTCAGAACAGGGTGGGCCACCCAGGCCCTGGCTCATCCAACGTTTTGTCCAGGCCATCCTGGAAGTGCTAACTGCTGGCCCAGCTCAGCAAGACCAGCATGAGCAATGAGCATGCAGAGAGCCCCATGGTGTCAGGCCAGCAATCAGCACTTCGGGGACAGTAGGAAAGACAGTATGGGAAAAGCTATTGAGAATGTGGATTCTGAGTCTTTTGGCTGGTGAGGATTCCAAGGCTGGAGATGGTTGGGGAAGAGGGGCTGAAGCTGGAGAACAGTGAGGGGGGAGAAAGAAGAAAACATCTGAGACTGAAAATTGGCTGGAGAGGGAGATCTAAGTGGTGGGTGAGGGGGTGGTCCAAGGCTGCAGACTGGCTGGGAGATCTGAGGCTGGGGATTGGCTGAGGGGTGCCATTGCATCAAGACTATGTGAAGGTGGCACCAATTTTGGCATGATAAGCCCAAGGGCCTGCAATGGGGGAAAAATGGTAACAGCAATGGCAAGAGTTCTTCAAGGTACCAAAAGAGGAGCAAAGCAGCAACAAGAATATCCAGAAGAATCCAAGACTCCAAAAGTGGGGCAAAGATCACCAATAACAGTGGCATAAACACACCTCAAGGTGAAAAGAGAGGGGCAAAGCAGCACCAAGTGTGGCATGAACAGCTCAAGGCACCATGCAGGGGGAGCAAAGAACCAAAAGAGGCAGAAACTCCCTCCCAAGGCACTGATAGAGGGTCAAAACAACTGAAAGCGTGGCATGAAGATTCCAAAGCATCATGAGAGTCACAAAGCAGACACTCAAAGTGGCAAGAACACCCAAGGTTCTAAATAAGAGGCAAAGGGACCCAGCCAAATCGGCAAAAAGCCCTAGGCAGAAAGAAGCCAGAAGAAATCCCTTGAGAAAACCTGATGTCTTATGGTATCGTTAGGTGAAGGAGCTGGCTGGTCAGGCTTGTAATTGGTTTTCTTTGTTGGATAAGATGCTACTGACTAGAGGCACCAATGCTCTTTAGCCACTAGGAAGTCAATATTTAGTAGGCCATTTGGTGGACAATTTATCCAGTCATACAAGGACAGATAACTTTATATTGAATATCCAGCCACATGCTACTAAGTTTAAATTGCATGCTTCAAATGTAGTAACCTAGGAATGGCAGATGCTCATGGCCTGGCTTGTGGTAGGATGCTACCGTGATCCTGGTGAAGAAATAAAAAAAAATTAAGATACAGAGGGTGGGATATAAGGAAAGGGTTGGGATGTTCAGCAGGGTGGGGAGAGGAGGGAGCCCTGGACACCAGTTTCTAATATTTAAAAAATGGGAAGGGGGGAGCAGGAGGTGGGGGAGGGGGAAATACATTGCAAAGACTCATGAACCTGATATATTTTTTTTTTATCATGAAAATAGAGCTCTTTATCAAGGGGATCGCAAGTTTGGCCCCAGAGGGCTTTTGGAGTTTGGGTGGGAGGGAGGCAGGGAAAGGTTTGGGCCTGCAGGCCAGCAATTTTTTTTTCTACTGAACCGTTACTTAACTGGCTATATTCTTTTAAATATAGTCGATTAAGTGAAAAGTTATTCAGCTACACAAGGCCGGATAACTTTAGACCTGCTCTGAAGCAGGTCTAAAGTTATCCAGCTAACTTAGCTGGTTTTAGTTGAAAATCAGCTAAGTTAGCCAGATAATTTTGTCATGCTTCATAATGCCCCCAAAATGCCCTTTTTTTAATCCATCTAAATTGTAGACAGCTACAATTTAGATGGATAAGTGACTGAATATGCCACCTTTGCCATTTAGATGGATAACATGTGAGTTATCCATCTAAATGGCTTCTGAATATGGACCTCAAGATGTTTAATACCCTGTGATTCAAGGAATCCAGGACACCATTCTTCTGAATAGATTTTGAAAATGCTGCCTCCATTACATCAGAAGTAGTAGTTCAGGATGCTCAAGTTCTGTACCCCTTGCCTTTTGCTGTGATATAATCCATTGAAGTCTAAATATCAGATGAGACCAACAATCATAAGAAATGTAAGGGAATGGAGTTTGTCCAGAATATTTACTTTGGGGATAACCCCGCCCAAGGTGGCACTTCAGGAATTCAGATCCTCCATGGAATCCTTGAAGGGATCCAGGATTTGTATCAGCTTCCTCACTACCACCCATGCTAGTACTGCCACCCTTCCCTTATGCCAATACTAGTGGGTGCTGTTTTTACAGATGATGTTGCATACCAGCATTTATCAGATGTCCCAGTATCTTCCCTTAACTGATGGTATGCCTGCAGTGAACACAATGAGAAATCACATGTTCTCCATCACTTTAAAGAGAGTCCAGACCAGGGATGATTTACATGATCTCTTCTCTGCATTCTTGGGGGCTGACATTAGCATTGGACTTGAGGTTGAGAGTAGATCATTAGGAAAAAGACCAGGGGCATTGCTTACACTCTACCTGCATGGCCTGTTCTTCATTAGTGCTGCTCTCAACACTAACAGTTAACATCTATTTCTCCCATCACCTCATTGGAGGCTAAGATGCTACTAACTACACCTTTCAAATTTTATTCAGCTACTAGTTCTTAAATTACTGATTCAGGGAATCCCAGACAAGATTCTTCCACAGAATTAGTTGTTGAAAATAATGCTTCTATTGTCTGAGAAGGAGTAATCATAAAGAAGTGCACTGCCGGATTTGGTTGTTGCATTTCTGCTGCCCCTGTCCATGACCCTGCCCTGTGAATGCTAGCTTTGATGGCTCTCCCACCTTTTCTCCTGCTCTGAGAGCAACCGACAGTGGTGGCACAAGTTTTCCAAATTTCAGTTTCTTGTGGCTTGAGCTGGCTTCTGGTGCTGACATTCTGTGGCTAAAAATGTCTCTTTTCAGTTTAGGGGCAGGGCTGGATTTTTTGTCCCTGCTTCTTTTAGCCTGAGTTGGCTCTGCAGAAAATCCTCTGCCTTTTCCTCCCAAAGTCATGATGTAATTTAACATCACTACTTGGGGTTTTCATTTCACAAGGAATATTGATATTGTACCACCACTTACAGTACCATTCTAGTATGCAAAAATGTCTGTCTCACTCACCAAACACACATACACACTCACACACACCCAGTGCATGTATATGCACTGCTGACTGACTTCTTTTCCACACACCAAAAAACTGTTAAAAATATAATCAAGAAAGCTTGCATCCTGGTAAATCTCTTCTTCAGTCTATCAGCTAACCTAACTGCTCTGTATTGTGCTATGTCAAAAAGAGACAAAAAAAAAACAAACTGGCACTGCTTCAATCTCCATTCCATGCCTACCCTACCTCAGTGAACACAGAAAACAGTGCCACTGCCTCTCTATTTCTGACACAGTGAGTGAGAGACCACTGCAGCATAGAGCACAAAAAGCTCTTTATCAGTGCCAAAGCCTACTTTTTAAAAGCTTTTTTCCAACTCTTCTGTAAAGAGATACTTCTCTGCCAACTGTCAAAGTTTAAATGGAGATTTTCTTGCACATTTTCAGACCTTTCAGTGAAGAATGTTGGTAGCACTAGATCCAAATGAAAGCTATAGACTAGTTAAAAAGATGTTTCACCATGATTTCTCATCTATCTGATCTCCTTGCCAACTTGTCTTACCTTAGCTCTGAGGAGGTTGTGATATCATACAGGCAAGAATTGGTTGCTATAGTTACCAGTTGTTTGTTTGCTCAACACAGCCATAGACTTGAATGGAAAACATCAAAGAATGAGACAAAAATTTTAATTTAAATTCATGGGCACCCTCCATTCATTTTTGGAGATGCATGAATGAAACCAAAATGGACTCATTTGTTGCATTTTACCCATTTGTTTCAAAGGAATGCACATCCTTACTGGCTGGAGAGTGGCATCCGAGGCTGGACACTTGCTGGGATGGGTCTAACACTGAGGACTGGCTGGGGAGTCTGAGGCTGGAGACTGCCTGGGAGGGAGTCTGAGGCTGGAGACTGACTGAGGAGGAGGAGGATCAAAGCTAGCTGGGGATGGTTGAAGCTGATTGGCTGGTTGAGAGGGGTATTCAGGGCTGGAAGTTGGCTGGCTAGTTGGGGTGGGGGCACTTGCAAGCAGGACTTGGGATATAACTGACTAGTGAATTAGTTTGCAGGCTGTCTGGCTGATGGGGAGGAAATGATTGAAGATAGGCTGATTGGGAAGCAAGGCTAGTTTGTTGGGAAGAATGACTGATGGGGGGGGGGGGGTGGCAGGCTTACAAGTTGGTGGTTACAGGAGCGGGGGCTATGTGTGTAAGAGAGATCATATAGGACTGGGGTGAGAGAGAAAGAGCAACTAGAGAGGGGATATGGATGTGAAAGTTAGGAGGCCCTGAGTAGGGATAGGGATAACTCTTTATTCCAGGAAATAGATCTACTTTATGTGAAGAATGTACATAAGATAGCATGGCATTAACTGTAAACATAAAGTAAGAAATTGGTAGTGGGAGTTAGGAGCAGAACTGAAGGCGGAGTAATGGCAGAGCTTGTTTGGTACCCTAACTAAAAGGGCCATGGATTGGGGAACAGGTGTAGGTGTGACCGGAGAGTAAAAGAGGGTAGAGTATATGTGGAATATATTGGTTTGGGAAACAGCACAAGAGGGAGAGGTAGTATTGTGTATTTGAGAAAGTAGAAAGGAGTGGAAGTGGGTAGAGCAGGATTTGTACAGTGAAGGAGCACAGGGGTAGTACATATGCTATAGTACTTATATGCATAGTGAAATGTATGTTACACTGTGACATCAATTATACATATTGGCATAGTGCAATGTATGTTATAGTGTGGCAAAAATTATACAGGACAAGATGACATCATGTAATAGTCTAGGAGTAGTCTTTATATGCAGTGAGGTAGAGGTGAAAACTGCTGCCGGTGGGGATCAGAAGGATAGGCTTGGTGAAAGAGCCGAGTTTTGACTGTGCGACGAAATGACAGCCTGGCCTCTGTTGGAAGAGAATTCCAGAGCCTGAGGAGGAAAAGGTGGAAGGCACACTTGCAGGTTAGGCCCAGCCTGGCATCTTTAGGAGCAGGGAATGATAGGCGAGCCTCTGTTTCAGACCTCAGCCTCGGTGGATTTGTATAGAGATAGGCAGTTTTATAGATAGGTGGGGCCTATGTGTGATTTGAAGGTGATGCACAAGGGATTTGAACTGGAATGGAAGGAGATGGGAAGTTAGTATAGGTCTCAGAGAACTGGAGTGATGTGGTACCTGTAGTTGCATTCTGACAGCATTTGGCGGCAAAATGTTGCAGTTGTAGAAGATAAAGGAGTGTCTGTGAGGCATCCACATAAAGTATGTTGCAGTAGTCCAGTTGTGAAAGAACAAATGCATAAATCAGGGTGAAATGTGGTTTTCCTCTAGGTATGGTTTTTAACTGTTGAGTTCAGTAACTTGTGATTGTTCAGGGTATTTTTTTGTCACTGTGGCAGTTAGTGAGTCCAAGTGTAGCTTGGAGTCAAGGATGACTCTCAGAAGCTGGACTTTGAATTTTATTTGAGAGCATCATTCAGCATCAGTTCTAGGTCGCAGGGTGGGACAAAGGTGTCTAAGCCTTTTGTATTGTTTATATTAGGGATGTGAATCGTGTTTGAACGATTAAAATTATCATCAGATAATTTTAAAATCGTTCTAAATCATTAGAGTGCACGATACAATACAAATGCCCCCGATTTATCGTCAGGGGCATTTGTATTGTATCGTTAAATAGGGCACGGGAATTATTTGGGGGAGGGCGGGAAAACCGGCACACCAAAACAACCCCTAAACCCACCCCGACCCTTTAAAACCAATTCCTTACCCTCCCGAACCCCCCCAAAATGTTAAGTTACCTGGTGGTCCAGTGGGGGGGGGGGAGGGGGGTCCTGGCGCGATCTCCCGCTCTCGGGCCATTGGCGCCATTTTGGTTGCCACTAATTAAAATGGCGCCGATGGCCCGATAAAGAAAAAAACCCACCCGACCCTTTAAATTGACCCCCCTTAGCCTCCCCCACCCTCCTGACCCTTTTTTTTTAGGGAGGCCCGTGCCGCTAAAAAAAAACAACCCACCCGACCCTTTAAATCGACCCCCCCTCCTGACCCCCCCAAAACCTTTTAAAATTACCTGGTGGTCCATGGGGGCCTCGGGGGGCCTTGGGGAGAGGAGAGATCCAGGGGGGCCTCGGGGATAGATTTCCCGTTCCCAGGCATCAGCTGTTCTAAAAAAAAAAAATGGCGCCGATGCCCCTTTGCCCTTACCATGTGACAGGGTATCCGTGCCATTGGCCGGCCCCTGTCACATGGTAGGAGCACTGGATGGCCGATGAGTAGCTGATGAGTAAAGATGGCCAGCGCCATCTTTAAAGATGGCGCCGGCCAGTGCTCCTAACATGTGACAGGGGCCGGCCAATGGCAAGGATACCCTGTCACATGGTAAGGGCAAAGGGGCATCGGCACCATTTTTTTTTTTTTAGAACAGCTGATGCCTGGAAATGAGAAATCTATCCCCGAGGCCCCCCTGGATCTCTCCTCTCCCCGAGACCCCCCTGGATCTCTCCCCGAGGCCCCCCCTGGACCACCAGGTAATTTAAAAAAGTTTTTTGGGGGGGGGGTCGATTTAAAGGGTCGGGTGGGTTTTTTTTTTTTAGCGGCGCGGGCCTCCCTAAAAAAAAATTAGCGATGTGAATTGGAATCGGAAACGATTCCAATTCACATATCTTAACGATCAGATTTCCCCCCCCTCCCAAGCCGAATCTGATCGTTAAGACGATCTGGCACACGATTCACATCTCTAGTTTATATAGCTCTAACATTAAATAAAGGTTAAGATTCAGACTAGTGGTAATGTATAACATAGATATTTGAAAAATAAAGCTTTAAGATCATGTATACAATTTGGGCAATGAAGGGCAATTATATTATCACATTACTGTATATACAGGACTGGAAAAATCCCAGGAGCCTGGTCACTTGGGTTCTAAAATTTGGCAATTAGTAAATAAATTCAGAAATGCAAACATTAAAAATAAAGGAAA
The DNA here is from genome assembly GCF_901001135.1 of Rhinatrema bivittatum. NCBI lineage: Eukaryota > Metazoa > Chordata > Amphibia > Gymnophiona > Rhinatrematidae > Rhinatrema > Rhinatrema bivittatum. Next base: position 185,058,333 of record NC_042621.1, read on the forward strand.
AGAAGCACAACTAATATGACTCTAAACTAAAATAAATACAAACAAAATATCAAGCAAAGTAGCAAAAACAATTTTTAAAAAGAGTGAAAAAGTGAGAGAAAAAGTTAAAAATAATTTTCCCCTGGCTCCTAAAAATGTTTAACTGGCACTTAAGTTTTGTACATATATTTTCACCTCTGTGCAGATGGAGGTCAATATTCAAAATCCATTTAGATGGATAATTAATAAGTTATCTGTCTAAATGGCAAATGTGGCATTCAGCCACTTATCTGGCAATCCCAGCACGGAGAAGGGGGCCTCTTTTGTAGGTAACAGGTGGGTAGAAGGGTATCAGCCTGGGGTGGGGGAAGGGGGATAACTGTGGAAGGAAGTAGATGAGGGAAATTTAAAGTTTTTTTTTTCAGTGGGGGAGGGGGAAAGGGGGAGGCCCATACCACTGGCAATCTTGGTATGGACATTTTAAAATTTTAAAGTTTTAATGGTTTTGGGAAGCTTTATGGGACAGCGGAGGGGAGAGCAGGATGAGACATGTGGTGGTGAGGGGCTGGGCATTGGGCCAGGAGGCCCTTGACTTTTTTTTTTTTTTAAATGTGCTACTTACCTGAATATTTCTGAGGATATCTGGGTAAGTAGCAAATTATCCGGCCACATGAGGCCAGAATCTTTAGGCCTAACCATCCATAATCAACCAATGCCAGTTAGAGTTATAGTTATCCGGCTAACTGTAGCCAGATAACGTGTCCTCTAAAGGGCCTACTGAATATTAACCTCGTGGTAATTCGCATTGTTCCATTTTTGTCACATCTGTGGTGACATATGTAATAATATTAGGAGAGATTTGTACTTTTTACTGAGGAGGATGTTGGGAACATGAGAAACATTTATTTTTGGTGATTATTCTGAGCAACTAAAGCAAATCAGCATGATAGGAAGATGTAAAAGATGAAAGTGATAAATTAAAGCATAACAAATCACCGGGATTAAATGGTATTCAACCCAGAGTTCTGAAAGAACTAAAAAATTACATTGCAAACATGTTGCTAGTAATCTGTTATCCTGTCATTTAAAACAGCCACAGTAACGGAAGACTGGAAGGTGAACAATGTAACACCAATTTTAAAAAAGGGCTCCAGGGTGACCTGGAAAACTATAGACCAATGAACCTGATGTTGGTGATGGGAAACATGGTCTAAAGCTATTCTTGAAATCTAAATTGTTGCTTTAATAAAAATGTACATATGAGGAAAAAAACCCTAAATTGCTGAAGACATGATTTGATGTCGAAGAGTCAACATGATTTTAATAAAAGGAAGTCTTGTCTTTCCAATCTTTTAGAACATTTTCGAAGGTATAAATAGATATGTGGATAAAGGTGAGACAGTTAAAATAATGTATTTGAATTTTCAAAAACATTTGATAAAGTCTCTCATGACAGACTGCTCAGAAAATTAAAAAGTCATGGTATAGAGTGTAGAGTCTTATTATGGATTGGTAACGATAAAAGACAGAAAATAGAGAATAGGATTAAAAGGAAGTTTTCCCAGTGGATAAAGATAAATAGTAAAGTGCCCCAGGGATTTGTACTGGGACCTATGCTGTTTATCATATTCATAAATGATCTGGAAAAAGGAGTAATGAGTGAGGTGATCAAATTTGCAGTTGTCGCAAAATTATTCAAAGTTGTTTGTTACGAGCGCGCGCGGGCGCGGTCGTCTCGGGCGGGTGGTGAGCCCTTGGGCCACGGCAGGACCCCAGGAGGAGCCCAAGGCCACACCGTGGGAGGTGAGCTGAGCAGGCATGGTGAGCCAGGCAGGCAGGAACAGAAGCAGGGAGTCCGACCCTCAGCCGGACCTGCATGCCCATGGTAGCCAACACGGGGAAGTTGACTAATGAACGGTCCTCCGACTGTTCCCGGCCCTTTCGGACCTGCCGCAGGGAACGGCAATGGGCAGCAGGCCGGACAGAGGCGAGGGCAGACAGAGTCCTTAAACAGAAGACATCAGACGGGGCAGAAGCAGGCTGAAGCAAGACGGAGACATCAGGACAAGGGCTGAAGCGAGACACAGGAAAGGCCCAGGCGAGCAGGAACTCCGATGCTGGGATACTCACATCCGAAGCCCCCTCGGCTGGCAGAAGCTCAAGAGCCCGTGGGACGAATCCCTCCTGTTGGCCACTCCAGGGCCCAACAGGACAGAAGGCTCAGGAACCAGGTCAAGGCAGAGACAGGTAGACATCCGGACAAGGGCTGAAGCAGACACTGAAGACAAGGCTGGACGGGAACATTGCACTGTCCATCAGGGCGCCCTACTCAGCCCGCCCGTGGGACTGAGTCGCGGACCACCCTGTCCCAGACGCGCCCTACACAGCCTAGGAAGGCTGGTCGCGGACCACGCTGAGAAGGAGGGCGCGGGGAAGACCCAGGCGAACAGGAACTCCGATGCTGGGATACTCACATCCGAAGCCCTTTCGGCTGGCAGGAACAGGAGCAGACAACAGGCACACGTCAAGGCAGACATCAGGAAACACATCTAGGCAGACATCAGGAAACATGGAGGACCTGGACTGGCAAGGTTACAGACAACTGTAATGCACAATCTGCAGGCCAAAGACAAGCAGGAGTCTGAGTCACGGACCGGAGTCAAGGCAGGCTGAAGACAAGCAGGAGTCGGAGTCACGGACCGGAGTCAAGGCAGGCTGAAGACAAGCAGGAGTCGAAGTCACGGACCGGAGTCAAGGCAGGCTGACGACAAGCAGGAGTCGTAGTCACGGAGGACCTGGATCGGGAGAGGCCTCAGGCAACTGTGTAACCCAATCCGAAGGCAAAGACACAGTGAACAGAAAGTCCTTAAATACTGGAGGTAGAAGGCAACTCCCTGGGAGGAGCTTGCCAGGACCGCCCACCGCTGGTCCTATAACTAGGGTAGAGAGCTGCGGGCCAGCCCCTAGGGAAGGGCGTCGCCCAACAGGAAGTCCAAATGCTGAGGCATGCAAGCCACAGGCACAGCTAGGCCTCTCAGGCCCTGGAGCAAGTCCTGGATGATGCGCAGGCGAGGCCCAGGCTTCAGAGCGGCCTCTGGAGGAAGGTAAGAGACCTCCTGCAGCGCAGCAGCAGGGGGGATCGCAACATTGTTAAAGCCACAGTAGGTTGTGAGGAATTTCCGGAGATCTTGTGAGACTGGCATCTAAATAGCAGATGATATTTAATGTGAACATTTGTAAAGTGATGAACATGGGGCAAAATAAATCTAGCTACAGGTACACAATTCCTTATTAGAAATTAAAACCCAGGAAAAGGACATTGGAGTTGTTGTGGACAATACATTGAAATCCTCAGGTTAGTGTATAGCAGCAGTCAAACAAGCAAATAGAATTTAGGAATTATATGGAAAGGAACAGAGAATAAAAAAAGAGACCATAAGAACATAAGAAATTGCCATGCTGGGTCAGACCAAGGGTCCATCAAGCCCAGCATCCTGTTTCCAACAGAAGCCAAACCAGGCCACAAGAACCTGGCAATTACCTGGCAATTGTATGCAGTTCTAGTTGCCCCATCTCAAAAAAGACATAGTAGAACTAAAAAAGGAACAGAGAAGGGCAACAAAAATGATGAAGGGAATGGAATTGCTTCCTTATGAAGAAAGGCTAAGTGGATAATTAATTTTCAACTTAGAAAAGGGATGACTGATAGGAGATATGATACAATTTTATAAATTCATGAGTAGGGTAGAATGGATAAATAGGGGATGCTTATTTACGCTTTCAGATAATATTAAAACAAGGGGACACTCCATATAACTACTAATAGCCAACAGATTAAAAATAAAGTTGTAGAACTAGTGGAATTTTTTGCTAGAGGATGTAGTCAAGACAACTAACATAGCAAGGTTTAAAAGAGGTTTGGCCAGGTTCCAGGAGAAAAAGTCCATAAATTATTACTAGCCAGGTAGATTTGGGAAAGTCATAATTTCTTCCTGGGGTTGAGCAACAAGAAATAGATCTAATTTTTGGGATCTACTGGATAGAACTGTCTGTGAACCACTCAAATCAACATTTTGACCTGATATGGAAACCCAAACTATTACCAACACACAGGATCACACATTGAAGACTTTGCCAAATTCTTCACTGAAAATATACAAGATTTGGTTCCTCCTTTCATCCCTCTATCTTCTCCACCTCAGTCACCCCCGGCACCAACCATCCCATTAATGCAACAATCATTCAGACAAATTCTATTCAACTACCTCTAGACTTGATCTCATTATCTGATTTCAGGACAATCACTCCACTAAATGTGGTAAAGATCTTCCAGCAAATAAGCCAGTCCATGAGCCCACTAGATCAAACCAAAGGAAAAAGCTCATTGTGCTGGCTGACTCTGTCATCAGAGGCACTAATCTGGGAACTCTTTTCAAGGGAAACACTACAGTTAAAAACCTCCTAGGATCGTCGGCCAGCAGAAATGCTATTCAGATAGGGGTACATTTTAAAAGCCCTGCACGCCGGCGTGCCTATGTTGCATAGGCTGCTGGCGTGCGCAAAGCCCTAGGACAAGCGTAAGTCCCAGGGCTTTGTTTGTGGGGCGTGTTGGGGGCGTGTCGGGGGCATGTCAGGGGTGGCGCGGCATTCGGGGGTGTTACGGGGGAGGGGCCGTGGGCGTGGTGCCGACCCGGGGGCGTTCCGGGGGCATGGCCGAGGCCTCCGAAGCAGCCCCTGGCCAGGAATGGCGCGCCAGCAGCCATCCAGCGCGTGCAAATTACGCTTGCCTCAGGCAGGCGTAACTTTTTCGACAAAGGGGGGGTTTAGTTAGGGATGGGGGGTGGGTTAGATAGGGAAGGGAGGGGAAGCCGGTGGGGGGCCAGAAAAAAAGATCCCTTCAAGGCTGCTCCAATTTCGGAGCAGCCTTGAAGGGAACGGGGAAAGCCATCGGGGCTCCCCTCATGCTCGGCGCGAGAAAGGTGCACATGTGTGCATCCCCTTGCATGTGCCAACCCTGGATTTTATAACATGCACGCGGCAGCACGCACATGTTATAAAACTGGGTGTAGATTTGTTCGCGCAACCGAGCGCAAACAAATCTATGCCTGCGCATATGTTTTAAGATCTGCCCCATAGTCAAAGCAATCAAAGAAGAAAGCAAAGACTCTAAAGTTGATTTTATCATCTATCTGGGAACCAACGACCTTGCTAGAAACAGCATCCAAGCGGTACAGAGAGATTTCCAGTCTCTAGTGAAGCAGATTAGTCAATTGGCGAAGACTGTTGCCTTTTCAGAAGTGTTACCTGTTCATGGAAAGGGGAAGGAGAGGTTAAGCCATATTAATAACTTCAATGTATGGCTCAAATCCTGGTGTACGGAACAAAGTTTTGGATATATTGGGGGCTGGGGCCATGTATGGAACAGTAAAAAGCTCTTTGTCAAAGATGGCTTACATTTGCTATGGCAGGAAAAAGGATACTAAGAGATACTTTCAAATCCTATGTCATAAGGCATTTAAACTAGATGCCGGGGTGGCAGAAGGAAATTAGAATGTCACCCCCCAAAAGCAAATGCAATGGAAAAGGGTGAGTGGTTAACAAAACCCAGTTAAATAAGTCACAAAAGGAGTCCAAGAAAAGCAGTAACCTGAACAAGAAAAGCTGGAAAGCTTTGAGCACAAATACAGATTGGGCAATAAAATCCCAGATCTGCAAGCCCTAATGGTGGAGGCGGACTTGGTCATTGTTGCTGTCATGGAGACGTGGTTCACGGAATCTCATGATTGGGATACTGCCATACCAGGCTATAACTTGTTAAGGAAGGTCAGAGAGGACAGAAAAGGGGGAGGATTGGCTCTTTATGTCAAAAACAATATCCAACATCTGAGCTGCAAGGAAGATGGAGCAAAGAAGAAGCACTATGGGCCAACCTAAAAAAAATTGATGGGGAATCCATTTTTATTGGAGTGGTTTACAGGCCTTCAAATCAAATAGAAGAACTTGACAGAGATCTGATTGAAGACATCCAAAAGATGGGAAAGAGGGGAGAAGTGGTGATTGTTGGAGATTTTAATCTGCTGGATATAGACTGGAGAATCCCTTCTGCAGAATCTAACAGTAGTAGAGAGATAGTGGAAGCCCTGCAAGGGGATCTGTTCAAACAAATGGTAATGGAACCCATGCGGGAGGGAGCTATACTCGATTTAGTGCTCACTAATGGAGATAATGTCTCTAATGTCCAGGTAGTTGCCCACCTCAGCACCAGTGATCATCAAACGATATGGTTTCATATCACAAATAGGATACAAAGAAGTCGCACGAAGACCCGAGATTTGCAGTTCAAAAACACAAACTTTGTTGAAATGGGGAAGTACCTGGAGGAAGAACTAGAAGGCTGGGAGAAAAAGAGATATGTGGAACAACAGTGGGCCAAATTAAAAGGAGCAATTGCCAAGGCACTAATCTATATGTTAGAAAAGTAAAGAAAAGCAAGAGAAAAATGAAACCTATCTGGTTCTCAAAGGAGCTAGCTCATAAAATAAAAGCTAAAAGAACAGCGTTGAAGAAATATAAAGGATCCCAAAGGGAGGATCACAAGGAAGAATATCGGGTGGAACTGAGGGAAACGAAGAAAGTAATCAAGACAGCAAAAAGTCAAGTGGAAGAAAGGATTGCCAAAGAGGTAAAGCGAGGTGACAAAACATTTTTCAGATACATCAGAGAAAGGAGAAAAGACCAAAGTGGTATAGTGAAATTGAAAGGTGAAAAGGATCAATGTGCGGAGAGAATGAAGAAATGGCAGAAATATTAAACAAATAGTTCAGTTCAGTGTTCACTAAAGAGGACCCTGGAGAAGGATCATCGCTAGTTAACAAGAAACTGGAGGGGAGTGGAGTAGATGAAACTCCATTTACAGAAGAGAATGTATGGGAAGAGCTAGAAAAACTGAAAGTGGACAAAGCCATGGGGCCTGATGAGATTCATCTCAGGATACTGAAGGAGCTCAGAGATGTGCTGGTGGGTCCGCTGCGTGACCTGTTCAATAGATCCCTAGAAACAGTGGTGCTGAGTGATTGGAGAAGAGTGGTGGTGGTCCCACTTCACAAGGTGGGAGCAGAGAGGAGGCTGGAAACTACAGGCCGGTTAGCCTCACCTCGGTGGTGGGAAAAGTAATGGAGTTGCTGCTGAGAGAATGAATAGTGAACTATTTACAGTCAGAAGAATTGCTGGACCAGAGGCAGCATGGATTCACCAGGGAAAGGTCCTGTCAGACAAATCTGATTGACGTTTTTGATTGGGTGACTAGGGAATTGGATTGAGGAAGAGCGCTTGATGTCATCTACTTGGATTTCAGCAAAGCTTTTGATATGGTCCCGCACAGGAGGCTTGTGAGTAAAATGAGAAGCTTAGGAGTGAGTGCCGAGGTGGTGGCTGGGATTGTAAACTGGTTGGTGGACAGAAGACAATGTGTGATGGTAAATGGAGCTTACTCCGAAGAGAGAGCAGTGTTAAGCAGAGTGCCGCAAGGATCAGTGTTGGGACCAGTCCTGTTCAATATCTTTGTGAATGACATTGCGGACAGGTTAGAAGGTAAGGTTTGTCTTTTTGCAGATGATACTAAGATCTGTAACAGAGTGGACATGCCAGAAGGAGTGGAGAGAATGAGATGGGATTTAAGGAAGCTGGAAGAGTGGTCGAAGATATGGCAGCTGAGATTCAATGCCAAGAAGTGCATAGCCATGCATATGGAGTGTGGAAATCTGAAGGAATTGAATTTGATGGGGGCTGAAGGGATGATGTGCACAGAGCAGGAGAGAGACCTTGGAGTGATAGTGTCTAATGATCTGAAGTCGGCGAAACAATGTGAGAAGGCGATAGCTAAAGCCAGGAAAATGCTTGGCTGCATAGAGAGTGGAATATCTAGCAAGAGAAAAGAAGCGATGATACCCTTGTACAGGGCCTTAGTGAGGCCTCACCTGGAGTACTGTGTTCAGTTCTGGAGACCGTATTTCTGAAGGGACAGAGACAGGATGGAGGCGGTCCAGAGAAGGGTGACCAAAAAGGTGGATGTTCTACATAAAATTACTTATGAGGAGAGGTTGAAGAACCTAAATATGTACACCCTGGAGGACAGGAGAAGCAGGGGTGATATGATACAGTCTTTCAGATACTTGCAAGGTTTTACTGATCCATGGTTAACAACAAACCTTTTCCGTAGGAAAAAAATCAGTAGAACTAGGGGTCACAATTTAAAACTCCACGAGAAAGACTCAGAACCAATGTCAGGAAGTATTTCTTCATGGAGAGGGTGGTGGATGCCTGGAATGCCCTTCCGGAGGAAATGGTGAAGATTAAAACTGTGAAGGATTTCAAAGGGGCATGGGATAAACATTGTGGATCCATAAAGGCTAGAAGATGGGAATGAAGAGAAAAGCCATGGAGGTGGCTTCCTGGAATGGAGGCTACTACCTGGTGATTACTACCCTTACTCAAAAAGCCTTCACACGACCAGCTTTAGATCTTGACCCATCGGTGGCGAGGTTGATGGATAAAGCCGGCCTAATAGCTAAGTAAACCATTCTGGCAAATTGGACCTCTACCTCGCCTCCTCATTACAATCAGTGGGTACAAAAAATGATTAGGTTGGCGACTTTTGAGCAAATTACGGCAAATACACAAAGTGCAGGATGGAAGCAGTCCACATTAGCCCTTTGGAAACCCTTTCTCGAATATCATGCCCAGGGGTCCTTCATGGACATTACTTCCGAGTAAGAACTTGGCTTTCAATTTGTTTTCAATTTGTTTTCATACTATGCTGGTACTCTTCTTATAGCATGAGAAGAACTATGACTTTTATTATTGTTACTGTTCTCTTTGTGATTATTGGAATTCATCCCCCAATATTATCACTTAGCACTGTGAAGTAGGGGAGGGTGGGGGGAGGGGTTAGATGGAGATGGGGGGGTAACTCTAGCTGTTCTCTGTGTCAGAAAGCGGGGATCAAATGGATGTTTTTTCTTCAAGCTCTGTTGTATTTCTACAACTAATCAGTCAAGCTGAATGTTCTCAAGAGGTTTCTTTCCAATGATCTTCTGCTGGATGACAAATGTTGGAAAATGTTGGAAAAAAATTTTTTTTTGATGATTATTAGAGATGTGAATCATGTGATCGATCGTCTTAACGATCGATTTCGGCTGGGAGGGGGAGGGAATTGGATCGTCGCCGTTTGGGTTTTTAAAATATCGTGAAAATTGTGAAAATCGTGAAAATCGAAAACCGGCACACTAAGACATCCCTAAAACCCACCCCGACCCTTTAAAATAAATCCCCCACCCTCCCGAACCCCCCTAAAATGCCTTAAATTACCTGGGGTCCAGTGAGGGGGAGGGCGGGAAAACCGGCACACTAAAAAAACCCTAAAACCCACCCCGACCCTTTAAAATAAATCCCCCACCCTCCCGAACCCCCCCAAAATGCCTTAAATTACCTGGGGTCAAGAGGAAGGGTCCCGCTGTGATCTTCCACTCTCGGATCTCCGGTGCTTGTAGAAATAGCGCCGGCGCTACCTTTGGTTTTTCCGTACGGAAAAACGATTCGCGGCAGGAGATCGCTCCTGGACCCCCGCTGGACCCCCAGGGACTTTTGGCCAGCTTGGGGGGGCCTCCTGACCCCCACAAGACTTGCCAAAAGTCCAGCGGGGGTCCGGAACGACCTCCTGCAGTCGAATCGTGTTGTCTACGGCCGGCGCATTTTGCTCAAAATGGCACCGCAAATGGCGCAGGCCGTAGACAACACGATTTGACTGCAGGAGGTCGTTCCGGACCCCCGCTGGACTTTTGGCAAGTCTTGTGGGGGTCAGGAGGCCCCCCCAAGCTGGCCAAAAGTCCCTGGGGGTCCAGCGGAGGTCCGGGAACGACTTCCTGCATGCGAATCGTTTTTCCTTAAGGAAAAACGATTCGCGGCAGGCGATCGCTCCCGGACGGACGCTCCCGTACGCTCCCGGACGGACGCTCCCGTACGCCCCGGAAGGACGCTCCTGTATGCTTCCGGACGGACGCTCCCGGACGGAAAAACGATTCGCATGCAGGAAGTCGTTCCCGGACCCCCGCTGGACCCCCAGGGACTTTTGGCCAGCTTGGGGGGGCCTCCTGACCCCCACAAGACTTGCCAAAAGTCCAGCAGGGGTCCAGAATGACCTCCTGCAGTCGAATCGTGTTGTCTACGGCCGGCGCCATTTTGCGCAAAATGGTGCCGCAAAATGGCGCCGGCCATAGACAATACAATTCGACTGCAGGAGGTCGTTCCGGACCCCCGCTGGACTTTTGGCAAGTCTTGTGGGGGTCAGGAGGCCCCCCCAAGCTGGCCAAAAGTCCCTGGGGGTCCAGCGGTGATCCGGGAACGACTTCCTGCATGCGAATCGTTTTTCCGTACGGAAAAACGATTCGCGGCAGGAGATCGCTCCCGGACGGACGCTCCCGTACGCTCCCGTATGCCCCGGACGGACGCTCCTGTACGCTCACGGACGGACGCTCCCGGACGGAAAAACGATTCGCATGCAGGAAGTCGTTCCCGGACCCCCGCTGGACCCCCAGGGACTTTTGGCCAGCTTGGGGGGGCCTCCTGACCCCCACAAGACTTGCCAAAAGTCCAGCGGGGGTCCGGAACAACCTCCTGCAGTCAAATTGTGTTGTCTACGGCCGGCGCCATTTTGTGCAAAATCGCAGGTCAGAATAGGTGTATGGTACATTAATTAGATAGTATTGGAGTGGTCAAAGACTAGATTAAGGTGAGAGAATCAGGGCCTCTGTAGAATAAATTATAAAATAGCTGAGTATGTAATTGATAGAAGATAGGGGAGGGGGAAGCAGTCAGTCTAGATTGGTACATAGTGCAATGAGTAAGCATGGATGTAGTATTGGACTGTAGTGTAGTGGAGCTCATGTAGCAAGCAGTTAAGTCTGAGTCAAGGGGAAATTAAAGCAGCAATTGGATGGAGCTGGCATGCTAAGCCATGAAGCTCCATTTGGAGAGGTCAGTCTGATGGGTTCTGGCTATGGGCCAAATGCATTAACAAAGAGCCAGGTTTTTAGTTTCTTCCTGAAGGGGAGGAGGTTGGGTTCATCCTGATGTCCAGCAGTATTGAGATCCACTGGGTGGGGGCAGATTCTGAAAAGATCTTATTTCTTGTGGTGAAAAACCACATTACCTTGGCAGCTGGTATTACCAGGTGAGTGTGAATGGACTTCTCAGCTTGTGATGTGAAAATAACGCAGGTGCGATTCATTTAACTTGGGTTGTGAAAAATACCTATGCGGTACCAGGAAATTTACCCTACCACCCCCCCCTTTTTTATCACAGGCACTATTTTTGCTATATTTATAGCAATTGATGAATCTAGGCCCAAGGAAGATAATTTGAATATGATTGTGGAGGAATGATTTAAACCAGGCAAGGTCTGGGCCTGAGAGACCTAAGTCAATTATGCAGGAGATGAGGAGTTTATGGTCAATAGTGTCAAATACCACTGAGAGATCCAGGAGGACTAGTAGAGCCTGTTGGCCCCTGTCCAGATACAACATAGATCAGGTTAGTGCAGTTTACGTGGTGTGAAAGGGTCTGAAGCCAGATTGGAAGGAGTCCAATGCTTTGTGGTTTGTAGTAGTTCCATTAATTGAAGCAGAACAGCATTTACAATGATTTTGCTGAGTAAAGGAAGGTTTGAAACTGGTTGGTAGTTGCTGAAGGTGGTTCAGTCTTGGCTAGGTTTTTTGAGTAAGGATCCATTTGACCTTTGGATTTTTTCTCTCTTCTTGACAAGCAGGAATATCCTGTGCTTATCCCATGCTCTCTTGAATTCTGTCACTATTTCTGTATCCAAATCAGAAAAAGAAAAGGGGATGGGCCAGTGTAAAGTCACTAGTTTAATGTGAAAAGAATACCCAATCAAATGCTTCCAATTCAAATGAGATTTCAACGTAAACTGTTAATAGGAAGAAAAGACTTAATTTGACACAGTGAAAACATTTTTTACACATATGGGGGCGGATTTTCAGAGTTACGCGTATAACCCCGAGAATCCACTCCTGCGCGCGCTGAGCCTATTTTGCATAGGCCCGGCGATGCGTGCAAGCCCCGGGAAGTGCGTGTGTCCCGGAGCTTGAAAAAAGGGCCGGGGCGGGGCAGTCTGGGGGGGGGGGGGGCGGGGTAGGGATGGGGCCGGAGCCTCCAGGCACACAGCGTTCTAAAGAATTAAATTTATAAATCCATCGTTTTCACTTTGGAAAAGTTCTTTTATATGATCTCCTCCACGAAGATGTTTTTCAGTGTGATCAATAACAAAAAAATTGTAACTGTTTCAAATGCAATACCGCTTTACAGAAATTTCTTATTTGGATGTTTTTAATCAGGAGAAATGACGAAGATCACATCTTAACTACAGTCTATAGGAATAAAAGTGATTTCAGCACTTTTCTTCACTACTCCAGCGCTCATCCAAGGAGTCTTTGGGATAGCCTCCATGTCTCACAGTTCCTCAGATTCAGGCATGCCTGTACTACTATTTCCATCTTTAAAACTGAATCTAAGAAGCTTTTTGTACAATTTTTTGCAATGTGGCTATCCATATGACATTGTGACAAAAGCCTATAAGAGAGCACTGTTTTATCCAAGAGAAGCTTTATTGAATACAGCATAAGTAAGGCCTGCATACTGCAGATACTTTGACATGTGTGCTTAAATATTCTCATCTTTCTTCAGGAGTTAAGAACATACTCTGGAAACATTGGAGAATGTTATCCTTACATAGTTACTTTGCAAATATATCATTAAGGGTTGCGCATTCTAGAAATCATAATTTAAAAGAGAAAATGTGTCCAGTTCTCTTCAAGGATCCAATCATTTCTTTGGACATCAAAAATGTGGACACTGTCATACTTTTGACATTATCGTCACTCAAGGAATTTATGCATTCCAATTACTAAGAAAACTTTTTCTTTATGGTTTTCTACTATGTGTGCATCAATATTTGTTATTTATGTTGTAATGAGTCCATGTAACAAGTGATATGTGGGCAAGCAGCCAGAAAGTTTTAGATGCAAATTTCAGAACATCAGAGTCGCTTAAAAAAGAAATGTATAGAAACACCATTGGCATTGCATTGTATCTCATTAGGCCATACATTTGAACAGTTACAATTTTTTGTTATCATATTGAAAAACATCTTCGTGAGGGAGATCATAAAAAAAACAAAAAACCCCCCAAAAAACAAAAACAAAAAAACCCCCTGCCAAAGTGAACAATGATGGATTTATAAATTAAATTCTTTAGACCCCTATGGCCTAAAATTAGATATTGAATGGTATTATTTTTTATAATGATATATGCCATTGATAATAGTGTTATGTTTTACATTCAGGATTGGTTCTTTTGAATTACAGCTGATCAATTAGGATGTGTTTACCCCTAGAAGTGTGCTGCTCTCAGTTGTGGTGTCATTTTGTATGAAAGCTGTTGAGGAGACAGATGTCACTGAAAAGCTTATGTTGATATTGATTTTTTTTTTCATGAGTTGAGTGCTTTAAATGGCATTGATTGTTGATTTTTTGATTTCTATTCCCAATATAATTTTGCTTATTTATTTATTTATTTATTTGCCGGGTTTTATATACCGTCATTCGGTTTTGCCATCACAATGGTTTACAAAAAATAAGATGGTTTACAAAATTAAGAAGGTTTAACAAGGTTTTCAAAAAGGTTCAGATTATTGTTAACATATAGACATCATATACAAAATTATTTGTTGCTCAGTTTTACTCATTTCAGTTCTTTGTTATAGTATAAACTTGTATTGCATTCCCAGTTTTCTTAGGGTTAAACCGGAGGGGGTTGGCATTGTTTTATTCATTGGGTGAGTTAGTGAGTTGATATGCTTTGGTGAACATCCATGGTTTTAGCTCTTTTTTGAAAGTTTTTAGGTTTTCTTGTGTTCTGATTTCGATTGGGAGGGAGTTCCAGAGTGTCGGGCTTCCAAGAGAGATTGCTCTCTTTTGCATTGAGGTGAGTTGTTTGGAGCGGGTAGGTGGCATCTTTAAAAGTCTTTTATTTGCTGATCTGAGGTTTCTGTTTGGAGTGTGCAATTTTATGGAGGAACTTTATTTATTTATTTGTTTAGTGCTTTTCTATACTGACATTCATGATACAGATCATATCATATCATATTGGTTTACATGGAACATGGGGAAATAACATTAACATAACCAAGGAGAAAGCGAAAGTTACAATAAAACGGGTACTCAAACTGGGAAGAAGAGGAGCCAGTGTTGGAGGAAACTCGGAACTAAACAAATTTCAATACAACAATATTTACAGTAGCAGTAAAGAGGGTGCGATAACTAGAGGGCCTTGGAGTGTGCCTGTAGCTGGGGAGGTCCCAGATTAAGGGAAGGCTTGTTGGAATAGCCAAGTCTTCAGTTTTTTTCTGAATGTCAATAGACAGGGCTTTTGTCTGAGGTCAGAGGGCACAGCATTCCAAATGGTTGGCGTCGCTGTCGAGAAGGCTTGCTTTTTGGCCAGTTTGTTTGTTTTTCATATATAATTTTATGTAGTATGGATAGTATTTTGTATTCTATCCTGAATTTTATTGGTAGCCAGTGCAGTGATATAAGTGATGGAGTGATATAGTCATGTTTTTTAGATCCTGTGAGGATTCTTGCAGCTGCGTTTTGTAGGATTTGGAGTGGACGGATGTTGTTTAGAGGTAAGTTGAAAAGGAATGAGTTACAGTAGTCTAGGTTGGAGAAAATGAGTAATTGAAGGACTGATCTGAAGACGTTGGTGGAAAGGAATGGTTTTAATTGACGAAGTGTTAGTAGTTTATGATATCCATCTTTGATTTTTGTTGTGATGTGGTTTTTGAAAGAAAGTTCCTTGTCAATTATTACTCCAAGATTGCGGGCATGATTGACCGGAGATATAACCGGTTTTTGGTTCATTAGGTTTAGTGGTGGAAGTTGAGGAGAGTTGTTCTTTCTGTCTGATATGATTATTTCTGTCTTGTTGAAGTTAAGGATGTGTTTTAAGTTAGTTAGTGTTTGCTTTATTCTGCTTAGGTAAGTGGCTGTTAGTTTGTATGTTTCTTCTAGCGAGTTTTGTATTGGGATTAATATTTGAATGTCATTAGCATAGATGAAGTGGGTCAGATTCAGATTTGATAGGAAGTGGCATATTGGAAGCAGATAGATGTTGAAGAGCTTTGCTGATAGAGTGGATCCTTGGGGAACTCCAGTGTTTAGATTAATTTTCTTTGAGAGGGTATCATTGAGCAGGACTTGGTAGGTTCTTTGTGAAAGGTATGAAGTGAACCATTTTAAGGTTGTTTCCTTTGCCCCAATTTCAGATAGACGGTCAATCATGATAGAGTGGTTTACCGTGTCAAAGGTCGAGTAGGACTGGAAGATAGCTGTGACCATTTTCAAAACCTTTGAGTACGAAGTCGTTCATTGTTAGTAGTAGAGTCTCCGTGTTCAGTTGTTTTCTGAAGCCAAATTGCATTGGTAGTAGTATGTTATTTTCTTCCAGATGGTCAGTGAGACATGTGTGGATGATTTTCTCAATGATTTTGGCAATGAATGGTAAGTTTGATATGGGTCGGTAGTTCAGTGGGTTTTCTGGATCAAGATTATTCTTTTTCATAATGGGTTTGATGATTGCAGATTTTAGGCATTCTGGGTAGTTTCCTTCCATGAGGGAGAGGTTTACAATGTCAGTTAGCATCTTAGATATTGATGGTTCAAGATTTTTTATTGTCGTGATGGGTAAGGCGTCAATAGGGTGTTTGGCTGGGTTCATTTTTTTAATGATCATTTGGATTTCCAGAGAAGATGCTGTCTCAAAGTTGGGCCAGCTTGTTGTTTGAATGTTCTGTATTTTCTTATCTTGTGGATCATTTTTGAGGTTGTTATTTATGAGGATTTTGATTTTTTCATTGAAGAAATCTGCGAAGTCGTTACTAGTGTATTGTTACTAGTGTATTGTTTTAAAGAAGCTACCCTGATGCATCCTCTCTGGTGAAACGTTATTCACATCAGACTATAGCAATGGATATAAGACTCCACTTCTATAAGCTGCAAGTCTACAAGTTGCAAGTTAATTATCTTTGTTTTCACAAATTTATTTGGAGCTCAATATTGTTGCATTAAGGAGGTTTTTGACTTATTAGTCTACTGTTTCTGTCTTTATCACTTCCCCGTGCATCCACTACTGTTTCTATAAACATACAGATGTATACAAAAGTTTAGTTGCCCCTGGTCAAATTATATGTTTCAATGGATCTCTAAATTGGGGTCCCCAAACTATGGCCTGAGGACTGGATGTGGCCCTTGGCCAAATTTCATCCAGCCCCCAGCAACAACAGCAGAAGGAGCTTGATCAGGCCCACAACAGCAACAACAAAAAGAGCTTGATCTGTCTTCCAGCAGCAGCTGTGGGAAAGAATTTAACATCTACTATCAGCTCAGACACTTGAAGCCAGAAGTGCAAGAAGCAGCATATCAGAGTGGTGAAGAAAGGGCATATCCGTGAAAGGCCACTACTGGTTGATTGTGTTATGCATTGCTAGCTTTAATGCTGTCTGTTCAGGTGGAGCCCCTTGGGCCAAAGAGAGCGAAATATGCTACAGCACAGACATGAGCAGTTTTAGGCTACAGCATAGTCATAAAGTGTTTTCGCCATGGGGAGGAAGGCACTGACAGTATTGAGCCATAGACCCTGCATGATTACTAGGAAAGCCAGCTAAAGGTGGAGTTTCCCAGAGCTCCCTACCATGCTGCCATCTCTTCAGAGCTGGGGGTGGGGGGGGGGGGGAGAGGGCATGGAAATTTTACCCTAAGGATATAAGCTAAGAGATGTGTTTCGGGGTTTTTTTTTCAGTTCGTGGTTCGGTTTGGGTCCCCCGCGGATAATTTTGTTTTTTCCATGGTTCGGATTTTTTTTTTTTGTGGTTCCCGAATTTCGTGTTAGTGCGCACTATCATGAAATATGAATTTTTCTGAAATTTTGGAAAAATTTCTTTTGTTTTTGAGCGCTCTCAAACCATGATGAATTAGACAATTTTGCTGAAATTGTCTAACTTGTTTAAAACGAATGCACATCTCTATAGGCTATAGCGATGCACAGTATAGAAATCCTCATTATTATAAACCAGATAGCAAGTCCCCTTGTCTTTCCCTGGTTAAGGGTCTCCAGAAAAAGTTGTTTGCTCATACCATGAAACTGGCATATTGCAAGAGAAGGGATTAAGTAGAGATGACTCAAGAGTGCAAGGGGGTATGAGTGAGAGTGCACTATTCACACACAAAAACTCTATCTATCCATCCTCCCTGACCCCTACTTCATTAGGCAGGTTAGGTACTGAGGAAGAGGTTGAGGCAGAGAACAAGATTGCTGTGGGTATGACAGAGTTGTCAATTATGCAGAAATCTAGAAATATTATTAATAACAGTCAATCTGCCACCTTCTTATACCCCTGAAAACCTTGCCTCCTGCCTTCCCCTTTCCCCCACATTTCAAATCACCAAAAGGGCTAGATATGATCCTCCCCCAAATCCTTCTCAGCAAAAAAACTCACAAGGGGCTCTCTCTCATCCCCCTTCCCTCTCCCCACCTCCAGCTCAGCAAATTCTGAGAAAAACCTCCACCATGTCCCTTATGTTCATTTGAAATAGTCTATATGGCCTTTCTCTTGAAAAGTTTGGGTACCTCTGCTGTGAACAGAAGCTGACATAATCTCTACATGGTACAAAGTGAAATACGGGGGAAGAAAATGGGAAGCTGTTTTTTACTATAAAAATAATTTTTTGCTCTGTTTTTAATCTTTTTTGTTTGTTTTTATTTTTAATTATTTATTTTTTATTTTTTGTTTTCTAATTTGTCTTGCTATTGAAATATTGCTAAGGTTATTCAGATTAAGAGAAGAATATTTTTGTTACTCTGGCCCAGCGTTGTTTAGTTAGAGGCTTTGTTTTGCCTTAACTTTCCCTATAAATATATTATTAAATTTCAAGGGTTAAATATATTTTCTTTGATCCTTCTCAGCTGCATACTTTCCTCTCTGAGTGGCAGGCACAGGCTGATATTCCCCTATCTCCAGATCCAGGAACCACTATTTCACCCATTAATACAAACACTATTGTAGAATGAAAGGGATAATCTCAGTTTGTTGTTTAGTTTATCCTGTTTGAGAATATCTCTTGGATATTGGGTTTGGGTTCCTCATTTTGGTTGTTTATTTTGACCTGAAAGATTATTATATATTTCTTATGTTTTCCTTTTGTTACTCTAAGTATCTTTTCCTCCTTTTATGTTGTTACTCAACACATATTTACTTGGATGCATATTAATAATGATATAAATTTAAAAAAAAAATATGGTGCTGATAGCCCTGAGGCTGGCGTAAAAGAGATGTCACGTTGGTACCTGGCTGAGGTACAGTTGGCACCATTATGTTTTATTATGGCCACTGCCTTATTTCAACACCATTTGCTACCTAGAAATCATCAGACATGATCACCCTAAAGTGTATATTCTGGCTAGTTCATATCAGTTTCTCAGCTCCTTCACACCCCCCCCCCCCCCGCCATCATCTACCAACTGCTTGTATTTCCGTACCCCAAATGCATGACTGTCATGCTGGGCACTCATCCCCTCCTCATGCTGTCCTAGACCACTTTTCATTCTGTCTGCTTCTTTAAAGGTTTCCACTCTTTTGCAGATTTTAGTTTCATCTGCAGAAAAGCAATTTTTTCCTTCTGCAATATCATTCACAAAAACATAAGAACATAAGAAAATGCCATACTGGGTCAGACCAAGGGTCCATCAAGCCCAGCATCCTGTTTCCAACAGTGGCCAATCCAGGCCAATCCAGGCCAATCCTGGCAAGTTCCCAAAACCATTGCTAATGGCAGTGGCTATTCTCTAAGTGAACTTAATATCAGGTAATGGATTTCTCCTCCAAGAACTTATCCAATCCATTTTTAAACACAGCTATACTAACTGCACTGACCACATCCTCTGGTAACAAATTCCAGAGTTTAATTGTGTGTTGAGTAAAAAAAGAACTTTCTCCGATTAGTTTTAAATGTGCCCCATGCTAACTTCATGGAGTGCCCCCTAGTCTTTCTACTATCCGAAAGAGTAAATAACCGATTCACATCTACCCGTTCTAGACCTCTCATGATTTTAAACACCTCTATCATATCCCCCCTCAGTCGTCTCTTCTCCAAGCTGAAAAGTCCTAACCTCTTTAGTCTTTCCTCATAGGGGAGTTGTTCCATTCCCCTTATCATTTTGGTAGCCCTTCTCTGTACCTTCTCCATCGCAATTATATCTTTTTTGAGATGCGGCGACCAGAATTGTATACAGTATTCAAGGTGCGGTCTCACCATGGAGCGATACAGAGGTGTTATGTCATTTTCCGTTTTATTCATCATTCCTTTTCTAATAATTCCCAAAATTCTGTTTGCTTTTTTGACTGCTGCAGCACACTGTACCGACGATTTCAATGTGTTATCCACTATGACACCTAGATCTCTTTCTTGGGTTGTAGCACCTAATATGGAACCCAACATTGTGTAATTATAGCATGGGTTATTTTTCCCTGAGAACCTGATCTCTGATGCACCCTCATTAATCACCCCTCTTTCCTCAGAAAAAATTCCATTTACCATCATGTTCTTTCTATCATTAAACTATTTTCTAATCCAGTCTACCACCATGGGGCCCACCACTTAGGTTGAGTTTATTTTTAGCCTCCTGTACAGGACAGTGTTGAAAGTTTTTCTGAAATCCAAGCACACCCTATCCAGTACATGGCCCCATTTTAAAAAGCGGGAGAAGGCTAAAGAGGACGTCTACATACTATTAGAATGTGCATTGTGTTTTGTGATATCTGAAAGTCAAATGTTCCTGCCCCAGTAATCCCTCTAAGAATTCCCAAAACAGCTTGACCCCCTTTCCTGAACTGAAGGGTCTATTTATTGCAGACTATTTATTGCAGAGGATGCAAATGTTATTGACTCATATTCTGCATGTAAGTGATTATCCTAGTGCATTTCTTACATGAAAATCCTATGATCCTCTCAGATGCTGTTCCCACATTATGTGCATCTTAATGGTTTTTAGGATGCTGATCCTGCAGAATGGTGACTAATATGTGGAACTAATTAGTTTTTTATTCCAAGAGCACCTGGAAGTGCGCTGTACTGCCTATCTCATTTTCAGGAACCCCCAATCAACTGAATGTTGTGACACCAGGACATTACCCTTCAAAAACATAGATTTCGTTTCCTCTTTCCACTTTAGACTTCTTTTAAGTGGCTTACAGTGGGGACTCTGAACTGGGTAAGGTTTGTCTTCTACCCCTGATTGGAATGCCACACCATGAGAGAGAGTTTAGTAATACAGTGCCACATGACAACTTCCTTTAGGTGGTGAGTTTCTCGTGGCATTTGCCATGGGTATTAGACTAGATTCTAGCCACCTTATAGACTTTACAGGATGAACATCTCAGAATAAGCTATTTTTAAAGTAAGAAAATATTGCTGTACCACACTCAGCTTTGTATTAGCCTGTCCAGTTATGGAAGACACATTCTTAACCCAGGCTGCTTTTAAAACAGCCCTTTAGAAACAGTCTAACTAGTATGCAAATGAAATTAAGTTTTCCCCAGCTGATGCTAGAGGGAGTGGAAGGTAGTCTCATTATATAAGTATATGAGGAGGACTCAAATGCTGAGAGTAATGTTGCCAGCTACATTCATTTGAGAACTGATTGCTGAAAAGTGGGTTGAAAGGAATATCTAAATCAAGTGAAGATTAGCAAAAGGATGCTTATGAAAGCCTACTAGGTATACCCTGAAAATGAGGCAAACATGACAAAATGTAATTTTGTTATGCCGTTTTTTTCTAATCAAAGGACATTTGCTACATTTGTGATCCTTAGTGGATTGTGGTAGCCTTAGTAATAATTTTCAGTCTGAAATGCATGTTATACAGCATGCATGGAAGAAGCAGAAAAGCTTTGATTTAATTGAGCAACTGAGCTATAAAAAAAATGTAAATAAAAAATTATTTTTTTACTTTCTGCCCTTCTTTTGTGCTGAAAATCAGCAGCTGGGGAATGCTTTGTAACCTCCCTCCATGCCTATTCTAGATGTGGATGATAGTAAAATATGGGAGGGGAGTAGGTATGATAGATATCTAAAACACTGAGTAATAAAGAATGGTTCAGATGTTCTATTTTGTCTAATGCATTCTAGGACCAACAGCAGGGGTGGTCTTACCAATCATGTAAACAGAAGTTAAACAAGTATGCTGAGATATACAGCACCCTAATGGGTCTGTCCTTCAACTTGGAATGCAAATGTGTACATTAGCTGATTTTCCTGCATATCCATTCTTGTGACTTTCTACATGCCAATGAATTTCACCGAACCAAGCTCATGGGTACATTGTCCATATCCTGAAGGGTTTATAATATAAAGTGAAGTGCAGGAAAGTATAGTGTCATGCTCAAGACCATTTGGCAATTAGCATTTAGTAGACAGAGGAACTGAACCTGGATCTCTCGATTTACAACATTGTGTTTAAATCATTGGACACAATTGTCAGTTCCTGATGTTAATGTGGATTGATAAAAGGGAGGGGTAGAAAGTAAATAAAACATTCTTATTTTCTTTCTTTCTCATCCCCATTATGTTCTATGTTTTATTTCCAGAGATAGCTGAATCCAATGTGTCAGTATCGGAATGGGGCATGTCAACTCTTGTTAAGTCATTATTTGGGAGAGGGGTAAGAATTTGTGGAATTAAAAAAGAACCAATGAGTAAGAAAGAGAAAGCAGATCAATAATTACTCTAGTGTGCTAGATGACAAACTGATGGGATTCATATTGCCTTTTCCATTTTCCATCCATTTAACATTCCATAATCAAATGATGGTGCTGAATAGTATTTTACTCATCTGTTTTTAGCACTGGAACAAAACAATGTTTTTGAAACTGTGATTTTATTGTTAGTGAATATTTTGTTCTGTTGTTAATTGATTCAGTAATGATGAATTTCAATGAGGTGTGAAGATGGTTTAAAAATACCTTCTTGAAAGCACAGATAAAATTTATTTCAAAGATGGCCATCCAAGACAGACACCGTGCCGGGAGCTCTTTACTTCAAAATTTTATCTCGGTTTCTAATGCTTTCCTAGACCTTTATGGGTAGGAAAAGAAAAGATAAAACTGGTAGTTTACCTTGAGCTCCCATTCTGATCAGAGGACCAATGGACAGCCATGTTTGTTTAGCTATTAGATCCAGCAAAAGGAAATCAAAGTGAAGATTCTTCAGCTGTTGTAGGAGTTTTGCTGAGTTCAACCGAGAGTACCCTGATCAGAAAGACCTGATCCTGGAAGCTCTGGATTTGCCACAGGAAGATCAGTGCTTGATTTTTGAGCCTAGGACTCAGGGGTCCCTGGATGTGCCTCTGTATGTGAACATTTCAGAAGCAATGGAGTCTGTTTGAAAGGAGATGGAAATTTGGTTGGACAGCTGATTGAGATTAGCAGAGCCCTGGGAAAAAGCCCATAGAGGGTTAGTGTGCTCTGGGAGAGAGTCAAGGGTAGTATCATTGTAAGATAACCAGGAACAGAAAGCAAACATAGGGCCTCATTTTCTAAAGTATCACAGGCCTGCGATACTTTAGGGAATGAGGGGTGGGGGGCTGAAACGGGGAGCGGGCCTGCGCTAGCCGGCAGCGATCCCCCCGTCGCGGAGCGATTGCTGCCAGTTTCGCACCCAATAGCGCCACCATAGAAGGTGTAGCTATTGGGAGCGAACTCGGACGTAAAAAGGGCCTTACCTTTTTGTCATCTGCGGCGTCTTCACGGAGTCGGCCCCGGTGATGCCCCGACTCCTCCTCTTCCGGGGCCGACTCTGCCCCCATTTTGGTATCGCACGCGATAAGGGACATTTCACATGCGAAACGTCCCTTATCGCGTGCGATCCAATTAGAAAAAGAGGCCCATAGTCTTAGATTCTTCAAATTGCTATATTTATCATGGGAATATGGTGCATTAGCAGCTGCAATAAAGAACATAAGAACATAATAAATTGCCATGCTAGGTCAGACCAAGGATCCATCAAGCCCAGCATCCTGTTTCCAACAGAGGCCAAACCAGGCCACAAGAATCTGGCAATTATCCAAACACCAAGAAGATCCCATGCTACTGATGCAATTAATAGCAGTGGCTATTCCCTAAGTAAACTTGATTAATAGCAGTTAATGGACTTCTCCTCCAAGAACTTATCCAAACCTTTTTTGAACCCAGCTACACTAACTAAAAAGGGGCATGGCTATGCAAATTTTGATATTCCACATCACGTAGATAAAAATTGTAAGCCGCAAGAATGTTTTGCATCATGGGATGCAGTATTGTGGTGTGTGATGCATTAGTATGTCGTGTGCCCAAACAGGGAGATGTGCGCACAAGTCAGGCTGATATGCGCAGAATAGGTTGTAAAGCTGCCTAAATACACGCGAATCTCCTGTTGTGCACACATGTGAAAAGGAGTGAAAAAGTGGCAAGATGTTGGCTTGTGGAGGGGAGACCAATAGATGTGTGTGTATATACTTAAGCACACATGCTCATGTACATATCAAATAGGATGCAAATGTAGGCGCTTTCAGCCTGTTTGATACTATCTGCGCATATATGTGCATATGTAATATAATAGCCAGCATTAAAAACATGCAATAGCATGCATTACACTATTGCATAATGCGATAATGCCCTCATTTTCATTAATCCCACCCAAACCCCTCCCGAGTCCTGCCCCATTGAAAAGTTTTCATTTGTGCCACACACTGTCATAACTATCATATGTGTTATGGCGTTATCACGGGTGTTAACACCATAACGGATTTTGATGAATGACCCTGTTAGCCAATTAAGTTTGACTTAACAGCTAAGCGGCATTTCAATATTGGCCTCATAGTATCTGGATTTTCCGAAGGTATTTGACAAAGTCCCTCAGGAAATTAAAGTCACACAATAGGAGACAATGTCCTACTGTGGGTTGGTAACTGGTTAAAAGACAGGAAACAGGGTGTTGAACTAAATGGTAAGTTTTCTCAATAGACAGAGGTAAATATTATAATGGTGCATCCTAGGGATCTAAACTGGGTTCTGTGCAGTTTAATATTGACATAAATGATCTGGAAAAGGGAGCAATGACTGAGGTGATCACATTTGAAGATGACACAAAATTATTCAAAGTTGCTAAAATATGAACAGACTGTGAAGAATTGTAGAAAGACATTGGCAGAGTGGGGAATTTAGCATCTAAATGGCAGATAAAATTTAATATTGAGAAGCTCAAGGTAACATAGGGAAAGGTAACATAGGGAAGCTCAAGGTAACATAGGGAAAACATAATCTGAACTATAGGTGTACAATGCTGGGTTCTGTATTAGGATGCACTGCATAGGAAAATGATTCATTGTGGACAACATGTTGAAATCCTCCATTTAATGTACAGTGGCTGCCAAAAAGCAAATACAATTTTAGGAATTATTCAAAAAGGAATGGAAAATAAAAAAAACAGTGGATATCATAATGCTTCTGTATTAATCCATAGTGCTACCACACCCTGACTTATGTGTGCAGTTCTGACTGCCCCATTTAAAAAATATTAGAGATGTATATCTATTTTTCCCAAATGAGAAAAAGGAATGATTCAGTTTTTGATTTGGTTTGTTACAAACCAAACCAAAAATTTGACTCATTTGAAAATATCTGGACATTTCAGAAAATGTTTGGATTATGCACTCTTTTGCTAGGGAGCTGCCAGTCCTCCGGCACCCCCCTTCCACCTGTGATGTAAAATTGTCATGCCAGGGAAAACCACCAGCCCCTGGAATCCCACCTTGCAACCTTCCCCTTTATAAATGTTACACCCAATGCCCCCCAACCTTTCCCGCCCTCCCTCCAGAAGCCATAATTATTCATAGCACTGACATCCTCACCTGTCAAACTGAAAATCAGTATCAAAACCTCCCTGCTGATCCCTTTCGCTCCACTTCTGGGAAGTTCCACCTGAAAAGGATCCAGAGCCTAGCTGGGAAGGCACAAGCTTTGCTCCTCTGAGTTAAGCATCCAGCATTGCTCTGACCACTTTTGTTAGTGTGCACTAGCAATGTTGCTGTCAGATCAATGCTAGACCTTGGTAGAACATAGGCTTACCATCCTCATAACATCTAGCATTGCTGTCAGAGCAACTGTGGATGCTTAGCCAAGAGGACCAAAGCTTGTGTCCTCCTAGCTTAGGCTTTGGATCCTTTTCAGGATGGATGTCTTGGAACTGGGGGGAGGGAGGGGGATCAGGATGAGGAGTTTTGGCACTGATTGTCTCTTCAAGCAGATGGGAATTGTCCCATGTGATTTGGCTTCTGCTGGGAGGATGGGGGATGTGTGTGTAAATGGGGTATCTGGCCCAATAAAACTATTGGGCATGGGTGCAAGGAGGGATGCATGGGTACTAGCTGCTCCCTCCCCAGTATAACAATTTTAAATTACGAGTGCAAATACTGTGCACTATTTACTGAAAATGAAAAATAAAATGAACAAAACAAAAAAACCCAAACAAAATGTCATGAACTGAACCTTAAACCCCCATAGAAACAAACCAAAATGAATATCTTTTGCCTGCACATCCCTAAGAAAGATATAGCAGAACTGGAAAAGGTACAAAGAAAGGCAGTAAACATGATAAAAGGGATGGATTAGCTCCCTTGTATAGGAAGGCTAAACAGTTTAGGTCTCTTCAGCTTGGAGAAGAAACAACTGAGGGAGGATATGATAGAGGTTTCTAAAACCATGAGTGGAGTGGAGCAGGTAAATAGGAGGACAATTATTTACCCTTTCAAATAGTCCTATGATTGGGGTGCATACCATGAAACTAAAAGATAGCAGGTTTAAAATAAATTGTAGAAAGTTGTTTTTTTTGACTCAACATGCAGTCAAGCTGTGGAATTTGTTGCCAGAGGATGTTGCATCTTGCATAGCTGAGTTTAAAAGGGATTGAGACAGACACGTTCCTGGAGGAAAAGTCCATAAACCTTTATATTAGCCAGACAGACTTGGGTAGGCAACCGTTTAACCCTGGGAGTGCGCAAAAAAGGAATAGATCTACTCTTTGGGATCAGTCAGTCTGGATTAGCCACTGTTGAAGAAAGAATGCTGGACTGTAAGGACCTTGGTCTGACCTGGCATGGCTCACCTTTTATTGTTATGAAATCAAGGTTTATATCTCTAGTTCTTTCTCTTGCTTGCAGTTAGCTCCCTATTACTGCTTGAGGAAACCCTGGCACACTTCCTTGTTCAAAGCTAACCTTTAAAAAAAAATAAATTGTAAATTACAGTATAGAGAAGCAAAAGAAAACAATTCAAAAGCTAAGAATTTAAATCACTGTAGTATAATTCTTTGTAGTGTGTTCAATTATTCCAGTTTCAGTGGATCTCATTATGTGTGCTTTCAGGAACCTCATGAAGCCATAGCATAAGCTATTTTATCATTTAGGGTCACTAATTTTAAAGGTCTTGTTTGGCTCTTAACAGTTACATAAGCTGGTTAGTCAGTATGATACATGGATGTTACAATGCACTAGGGATGTGAATCGTTTTTTGACGATTTAAAATATCATCCGATATATTTTAAATCGTCAAAAAATCGTTAGGGCCACGATACAATACCAATTCCCCCGATTTATCGTTAAAAAATCGTAAATCGGGGGAAGGGGGAGGGCAGGAAAACCGGCACACTAAAACCCCCTAAAACCCACCCCCGACCCTTTAAATTAAATCCCCCACCCTCCCGAACCCCCCCCCCCAATGCTTTAAATTACCTGGGGATCCGGCGGTGGTCCAGAACGGTGGCGGTCCGGAACGGCCCCCTCAGTAGAATCGTGTTGTCTTCAGCCGGCGCCATTTTTCAAAATGGCCGCCGCAAAATGGCGGCGGCCATAGACAAAAACGATTCGACGGAGGAGGTCGTTCCGGACCCCCGCTGGACTTTTGGCAAGTCTTGTGGGGGTCAGGAGGCCCCCCCAAGCTGGCCAAAAGTTTCCTGGGAGTCCAGCGGGGTTCCGGGAGCGATTTCTTGCCGCGAATCGTTTTCGTATGGAAAATGGCGCCGGCAGGAGATCGAGTGCAGGAGGTCGTTCAGCGGCGGTCCGGAACCCCCGCTGAACGACCTCCTGCAGTCGATCTCCTGCCGGCGCCATTTTCCGTACGAAAAAGATTTGCGGCAAGAAATCGCTCCCGGAACCCCGCTGGACTCCCAGGAAACTTTTGGCCAGCTTGGGGGGGCCTCCTGACCCCCACAAGACTTGCCAAAAGTCCAGCGGGTGTCCGGAACGACCTCCTCCGTCGAATCGTTTTTGTCTATGGCCGCCGCCATTTTGCGGCGGCCATTTTGAAAAATGGCGCCGGCTGAAGACAACACGATTCTATTGAGGGGACCGTTCCGGACTGCCGCCGTTCTGGACCACCGCCGGATCCCCAGGTAATTTAAAGCATTTGGGGGGGGGGGGGTTCGGGAGGGTGGGGGATTTAATTTAAAGGGTCGGGGTGGGTTTTAGGGGGATTTAGTGTGCCGGCTCACGATTTTAACGATTTTTCACGATAGTTTACACACCCAAACGGCAACAATACGATTCCCTCCCCCTCCCAGCCGAAATTGATCGTTAAGACGATCGAGGACACGATTCACATCTCTACAATGCACTTTCAAGCAAGTGAACTGTCCTTTTTCAGGAGAAGATTGGTTAATAACATGCCAGCCTTTATTCAGACTTATTTTAGCGGTTATATTTTCTACTATTTCATGTTTTGATATGATGGACACACCTTTTTACAGGATTTCTCTTTTATGATGCATTTTAAAACTCTTCCATGGTGGACCTCTAATATCTAGTTTTGCACTCTGCTTAATCAAGCAAAACAAAGAGGAGTTTTACTGCTTTATCAGAGCCCTGACTCATTTGCTGGTGACAAGGTGTTGCTGAAATAGCCCTCATTTACTGTAGAGAATCAAGTTCTGCCCCTGCAGTGACAGCTAGTTTTTAGCTCATAAACCATGGTGGAAGTGGGTGTCGAAAGATGTAGTCTTCTCTATCAGCCACAGGGCACTTTAATTCTTAGCTTTTTTATGGAATAAAAGGCATGGGAAAGTATGGAAAATACTAGGGGTTCTCCATGTGTGCTTTCTTACAACAGTTAAAGGGGAAAGAGCAAGAAGAGAATCATTGTAGGGGAAGAAAAGTAGAAAAAAGTTCAATTGCTCATCACATAATTCTTTTTAAGTTCATTGACACAAAATACTTTATTAGAGAAACCTGTTTCATGTATTTCTGTAGCTTCATTCTGTGGCTTTTGTCCGCTCTTTTTATAGATTCTCCTTTTTAATATTCTTTGTATGTTCAGAAGCAGATTAAAATAATTGTATTTATACATCAAATGATGTGATTAATGTATTTTTGTTAAAACCCTTCAATAGTAGGGTAGCTACATCATGAGGTTTTACCATGGGCAGAGAATAAAAGAAAACCTTTTGTTTGGGTTTTATAGAATATATTTGGGGGGTCAATTTTCAGATGCTGTGCGGCTCAGCTAGTAAGTTAAATAAACTTATCAGGGTAGCTAGCAAGGTATATTCAGTGGCGTGGTTGCACCGCTGAATATACATGGCTATCTTAAACTTAGCCGGATAAATTTATCTGGATAACTTTAGGACAGGTCAGCTTCACGACCAGAGTTAGTCGGATAAATTATCTGGTTAAATCTGAGTATTGGAGTTGGCCCGATAACTTAACTCCGATCCTCTCTGAAATGCCTCCTGCCTGCCCCTGGATCACTCCCAATTTACCCAGCTAAATTAAGTTGCTGAAAATGTAGGTTTTGCCATTTAGATGGATAACATTTAAATTATCTGTCTAAATGCTTTTGAATATTGACCTCTTGGTAAATAATAGACTACCAACTATATATTCTATAAAACCCAAACAAAAGGTTTTCTTTTATTCTCTGCCCATGGTAAAACCTCATGATGCATCATGCCCCAAAACAAACTAATTCAAATTTGTGGAAGTTTGTAACAATCTTGAATCATTCAGGTCACTGAAAATATTCTAACAATTATTTTTTTTTAATTCTGGAAACCTTTAACACTATAAATATTCAAATGTTTGACCAGGATGAGCTAACTCCAGTCCTTAAGGGCTATACTTAGGTCTGTTTTTATGGATATCCAAAATGAATAGTCATGACTTTATATATGATGACCCCAATTTAAACAGAACTACAGCAAATATGCTTCTTTCTTTTACAATGGAAATCTGACCTGTTTGCGACCTTCAAGGACTGGAGTTGGCCATCCCTGCTTTAGACCTTTGTGTTAAACTTACTTTTCCTAATGGAACCATTTCTCTTTTTTCGTTTTAGGAAGCCCACTCTGTTCCTGCTGTGTACCCGACCCTATGGGGCTCTCTTTCTTACCCACTTACGGCTGTCAAAGTAACCGAACAGCCAGTGTAGCAGCACTACGCATGAAAGCACGGGAACATTCGGAGGCAGTTCTTCAGTCTGCTAACCTTCTCCCTTCTACAAGCAGCAGCCCAACTCCCTTGGCAAAACCAACTCAGGAGAATGCTCAGGACAAGCCCTCTCCGGGCAAGGAACAAATGGAAGTTGAAAAGAATGTATGAGAGCAACTTCCTGTATTATTTTCAAATGAACCTGCAGCCAATAGAGGAAAATGCTATAGTACATATCAAATTGCCCTGTCTGTGGCTTGATTTCTACACACCCGGCAGGAAATCTTGAAGTCTCTTCAGAGTGCAAAGATCAGATGCAAGACTTTTTTGTCCTTGGTTTACACTTGGTTGCACTGAAAGATTCCTTTTGATTTAATATTTATATTAATTTATTTATTCAATTCAATAATTTATTTAATAATGTGTGCATTGTTTAGCTGTTTATTTTTCTTCAATACCAAAATACTATAGAGGCCAATATTTATGAGGTCATTTAGTGGATAAGTTATGCGGCTAAATTAGCCAGATAACTTGTCCGGTATATTCAGTGGGATAAACGTCTTGATGAATATACTTGTTTAAAGCTATCCCGCTACCTATAGATGGGTAACTTTAATCCTAAGTGGGCATTGGTTGAATATGGCTGGTTAGACCTAACGTTATCCAGCCTCATGTGGCCGGATAACTGGCTAATTACCTGGATATCTTCAGAGATATCTTCAGAGATATCCAGGTAAGTAGCATGCCTTTAAAAAAAAGGCACCAAGTCCCAGGCCTTTCGGCCTAATGCCCACCTCCTCACCACCTATATCAGTGATGGTGAATTCCAGTGCCACAAACAAGCCAGGTTTTCAGGATATCCACAATGAATATGCATGAGATAGAATTGCACACAACGGAGGCAGTGCATGCAAATCTCTCTCATGTATATTTATTGTGGATATCCTGAAAACCTGGCCTGTTTGTGGCACTCAAGGACTGGAGTTCACCATCACTGACCTATCTCAACCTCCCCTTTTCCCTGGAAGTGTAACGTCTGCAGTACACAGAATGTGTCCATTGTTGTTACCTAAGTAACTCTGGAAACGTACTCTGGGATTGCTTAGCACAGCGATCCCCGCAGAACAAGAGGGCAATTTGCAGGATAACCGGTCTGGGTGGGAGGGTATCTGGCTGATGAGGGGGGGGGGTGAGTGGATGTTTGGGGTGGCAGAAGGGATAAAGTTAACATTTTTATTGGGAGGGGGCTAGCGGCACTTGTCTTCTTGCACTTTACTGTGCTTTTTAAAGATTGGTACCCATTTATTTGGTGAGTGGGGGATAGGGAGGTTTGAGACTGGTAGTGGAAGGGTGGGCAATGGACCAGGAGGCCCAGGACTTGGTGCCTATTTTTTTTTTTTTTTAAGGGTGCGCTACCAGGTAAGTTGCTAGTTATCCTGCCACACAAAGCCGGATAACCTGGCCAGATACACCCGAAATTCGGCTGAGTTAGCCGGATAGTGGTACCCCCTTCATGCAACG